>NW_020798067.1:0-191975 GCF_002237265.1 Aspergillus thermomutatus | reverse complement strand
ACCCCGCACCCCGTCCAAGGGCCCGTGGGGAAACGCCAGGACAAGGACAGTCTCAGTCGCGTCCCCGCGATTCTCCGTCTCGAACGTCGCCCTCTAACCTCTCGGTCGGCCGAACACGAATGCCTTGACGCCTCAACCCGCAATGACCATGGCACTCGTGAATGCCTCGATGGCCGCTGACGAAGATGCCCGAGATTACGTTTGCACCGTCCCCGGCTGCGACAAGGCCTATCGGCGCAACGAACACCTGGAGCGCCATCTGAGGTCGCACAGGCTGCAGAAGCCGTTCGATTGCCCGGTTTGCCACAAAAACTACGGTCGCCAGTGAGCAATGCACCTCCTCGCTCCGGTTGAGCCGTGTCTCTCCTAGTGAAATCCGCTGACATGGTGTCTCCTCAATGCCAGGGACGTCCTCAAGCGCCATATTGCCTCCCAGCACTCGTCGACCAACAGCTCCCACCGGCCCAGTCGCCGTCGACGTCGGGTTGTGTCTGCCTGCGACCGTTGCCGCTCCCGCAAGGCCGCCTGCACGGGCGAGCTACCCTGCCAGGCCTGTCAAAGGTCAAACTGCCTCTGCCAATACCCTCGCAACGCCCCCGAGCCGGTCCTCGCCGCTGAGGCCCTAGCAGATGTGCCAGTCGAGCTGCCCATGTCAGGTCCTACCGCGCAGCCCTCGCTGAACACTTCCAGCTCAGTGCAAGAGCAGCCGGCCGGCGACGGATGCTCGGACGTCGATGCCCTGCTACTGGCGGAACAGAGTGGTCATACACAATCGGCTCATGTTTCAACACCCGGCGGTCCCGAGCGAAACGGGTCCATTATCACTTTGAGTTCCAACGAGGCATTATGGGAAGCACTGGACAGGCCAGAATCTCAAAACTCTCGAGAGATCCAGGCAGAGGCTTCGCACTTGTCCTACCCGCTGGTCTCTCTGCAGAGCCCCGAGCGAGGCTATCGCGTGGAGCCCTTTGCGCCGTTGTCGAGCCTTGAGGCAGAGGCCGCGCTTCAGATGGCCGACCCCAACCAGCCATGGCCAAGGTCACCAGTCACTTCTGATTCATCTCATGCATTCACAATAGCTGCCTCATCCGCTGACGAGACTGGTGTCCTCAGCGGCGACCTCTCTAGTCTTGGCCATGACAACACATGTCTTGATGGCCCGTCCCGGGATGTGATGCCCGCTGGTGCTACCGCACCAAGTTTCCACCCTAACACGCAGACAGTCGACTATATCTTCGACTCTACTTTTCATGGGACTGCATTCCCTCTGGGTGCCCAGGACCTTTGGCTTCCCGCCCCCTCCGGCATCTTCAACTCCACTATCCCCTTCTTATCCACAACTAACGAAGTTGGCCTTCCACGGTCGTCCCATAGCGATGCATGGGCTCTGGGCAGCATGCCACTGTACAACGAGCATTCCAACACGGTGCCGAGAGCCGCTTCACCGACCTTGTTTCCTCTGGGGCCCCGCGCCCTCAAGCACTGCATTAATGTCTTCTTTACCAAGTTTCACCGCCTGTGGGCAACGGTCCATAGGGCAACATTCAACTTGGAGGCGGACGACCAAGATCTGGTAGACACCGTGGCCATGATCGGCGCGTGGGAGTCGGGCGTTCCCTCATGGATGGACGCTGCCCTTGATCTGCACAAGTTGATCACTAAGAAGCTCCGAGAGAAATTGGTATGTCACTAAATTGATTAAGTCTTCCAGTACCTGCAATTGACCATGAGGCCATTCCCAGTTCGACCCGTCGCCGAAGCAAGACGTAGGGCTGCGCTGGCCAGTATCTACGTACCAGACTTTGCTGCTGAATGCGATATTCACACTTCAGGTCTCAGTAAGCATTTACTCTTCTTTATCGCTTGCTTTTCGTCCGTTCCTCACCTTTACCACCTTGTGTTAACGTTACGGTCCACCAAGCGGCATCATCAGTTGTAAACTAATGCAATAGTCAGGACGACAAACTTTTCAGCAACGCATATATGCAGCACAGCATGACGCTGTCCGTGTTTCGTGAGGCCGGCTTATTTAACGAGCAGTATAGTCTCGCACGCGACGACCCCAAAGGCGCCATTCCCTCCAGCTGGCTCAGACGCGAAACCTTGAAGAGGTAGCCGCTCTCTCCTACTTGAGTATTCCTGTATCTTATCCGACTGACACCTCAATCTCAGGCTGGCTTACTTCGCGTTTCGACTGGACATATATTTCTACTTCTTGCGGGGGTACCGCCCGATGCTGAGATACGATGAGCTGTGCCTTACGCTGCCATGTTCCGAGCGACTCTGGGAGGCGCAGACTGCTGAGGAATGGCACAAAGTGAAGCTGATCGAGTCCAGGAAGCGTAACCCGATGCATTTCATGCACTTGGTGGATCAGGTCATGGACCAGGAATGCCGCGCCGCTTTACCCCCCCTGCTGGAGGACGAGTACCTGTATGGACTGTGCGCGATACAAGCATGGCTCTGGCAAGACGCTCAGCGGCATCGCTCCCGCACAGAATCAGGGCGGACGCGGTCGAACTTGAAGAACAAGACGCCCGCCAGCTTCTCCCAGAGCGCTGAATTCTGGACCAGGCAACTGACAGTTTGGAGGGAGGGCTACAGGGACCGAGCACTCGGCCCGGCCCTGTCGTCGAAAGGCCACAGGGAGATGCTTGAGAACAGCGCCATCCCGCTGTATCACCTCTCGCAGATTGTCCTGATGGCCAATGTAGAAGTAATCAAGGAGCTGTCGACCGACCAACGGTTGCGCTCGGGCACCTTCAGAAGACAGCTAGAGTCCAGCACGCTGCGATGGGTCCAGACGTCGGATGCGAGGTTGGCGATATGGCATGCCGCCAAGGTCCTAAAACTGTTGCAGGAGAAGTTTGGCCACCAGGACACAGAAGGCGACCCATCCTCGGCTATCCCTCACGTAGGACTTATTGCGTCGATCGCGCTGTACGAGGCCGGACTCGTGGTGTGGGCCTACGCTCGCTCTGTCCAAGTCTGCGACGCCTGTTCCATCGGCTCTAGCTTGCAAGCGGCCAGCGCCGGCCTGGAGTCGTTTGAGCTGTTTGGTACGGAGCAGGATGAACCCTTCCGGCAGTGGCTGGAGCATGGGGGACGAGAGCTTATTGACGGACGTGTTGTATGCGCTTGTAATCTCGGTAGTCTTGTCGGTCTCTACGAGGCGGTTCTGCTACGATGCGGCTCCCAGTGGCGCTGCGTCTCCCAGATGGCACACTCGTTATCAAGGTTAAAGCAGGGCGATTGAGGTTGTAAATATCACCGAGGTGCTCAGGTCTAGTTTGCTTCAGCTGGGTTAACGGGTCATCACGTCACTTCTGCTGTTTCGTATGGGCTTATCTCGGGGAGCTGACCACAGAAGCAAAGAAACACATTTATGTCATTGCCTCTCTGCACCCAAACGTCCCACCCAATCCTCTACCTTGGCCTCCAGTGACAACACATACTTTTGCGGTCATGGTCAGTGTCTCATTTTGGGATTGCTCCACGCCAGATTTCAGGTGCGTAGCCCATCATCGACTCTACCACGGCACCATGATCACTCATGCAGTACTAGTGGAAGTAGGTCTCCGGCAGGACTTCATTTACATGTATTTCTCTTAGTAAAATGTCCATAGGCGGCTTCTCAACTCCAAAAGCCCCATCCGTCATCCGGTCCAGAAACACCATAGCCGCCTCGCCTAGATTTAGGCCGCGAGACAGGCTCCGAGATAGGCGGCGGTGTCGGGTTTATAAACTCGTCCAACAGTTCCCATAATCCATCCTGCAGACATGGAGCTTGGTCCTCTGCGGACGCTGAGCTCTCAGTTCGATGCAGCTCTTCCGGAGCAGTCCCGAGGTCAGCGCTATTTCGACTGCCTGGCCCAACTGCTCCTGATTCATACCCTGGATCGTTCCCTGACAAGAAGTTCCCAAATCTGTCCATTTCGATTGATGCCCACTGTTGGGAATTGTCGAGGATTTTGGACCTCCTGTCGATTTCCTCCACGGAATCCGCCCACGCTCCATGTCTTTGGCTAGTAGGCTCCCAATAACCCAAAGAGGGATCAGTTATGGCGCCTACGGCTCCGAGACTTTCGATCTGACGTAGGCTGTTTATCAATATTCGAACTTGGCTCATCAGTTGTCGAAGAAGGGACTGGCGCAAAGTGACACCTGATAGGGTAAGAATCTCAGAGTCAAGCCTCTCGAGAACGTGCCGAGTCACTCTGCTTGCTTGCGCGCTAGTGACTGATGAGCGCAGGTGTAGGTAGGAAGCGATCTCTTGGGTCGATTTCGGACTGGGAGTACCCTCCGCGCTGGTCGATTTAAAATCCGAGTCCAAGAGCTGGAGAGGTCTCGCATGTGGCTCCGGATGTATCTCAACCCTCGGATCTATCCTATGTTAGAGAAATGATCCGACACAAGGGGCAGAGACGCAACGTCACGGAGACCTCACCTGCTTGATACGATATATCAGATTTGTCCAACATCTCTTCTGCAGGGCCGACTGGACTAGTCCCGCTCTTCGTAGAGGGGAAACCACTCGACGCTGCCATTCCACGAGGCTCGGCATGCTCCCTTAGGGACTTGGAAGGCTTGCACAATGGATAGTTGTTCAAAAATGCGCTGTTTGGTGGGCAGGAGTGTCAGTCCAGCCGAGATAGAAGTCAGATAGTAGAAGCTGTAGGGACATACTTCCCGACAAATCTTTGCCGAATAATACATTTCGCGTCTGTGGCTTTGCACCTCTCGCAAGGGATGGAGCTGTTGACGATACACCGCACTTTTCTCTCGCGGCATGGCTCACAGGCTCTTGAGCACCTGGTCTTGCGCCGCCTCAGAGGCTGCCCACTCGAATCTGATCGCTCGGCCGCTGACTGCCTTGGCCGAGCATGGGACTTGGGCGTCCTGTTTTGCAGTGGCGAGTCTTGAGGGGGAGGGTTCGGCTCGGAAACACGACGCTTCTGTAAGGCATCTTCAGGCTCGCCAGCTGGTGGAACACGAAACATGAGGGCAATGGATAAGTAAAAGAAATATGAGGGTCCAGAAACGTAGATGGAATGCCCACTGAAGATGTCTACTTCAGTGAGGATTTCTCCAGTGACCGACCGAACCTGACGGTATGAGATGGCTTTAAATCCAATTTCACGGAGTCTTGGGAAATGGGTCGTCAACAATGGCGGCCGTTCTCGGCCTGTCTGGCCAAAGTGCCTTGACACCTGTAGACCTGGGAAGACGCTCCCCACACGCTCCCGAGAGGAGCGATCCCCACCCAGGCAAATCTTCTGGTGCTGATCTCCCCACCTCTACCTCCGTCTCCACCTGTATCGCAGATAGATGAACAGGACTTTTGATATTGAGAGTTGATCACCTGTATACAAGTGCACCTTAACAGCCAGTTTGTCTCTTCCATTGACCATCGGGCTCTCACGAACCCCACAAGCCTCACGACTGCCCGCGCCCCATGAGATCGAGGGCAAAGGGCCGTCCCCGTCTTGAGAGTCTTTCTAGACTTCGGGCTAATAGTGGATTGGAAGGTTCCTATAGCCGAGATATACAGGTCGGGCTAGCCATGAATCGCGATTGGTGTGATGTGATAGCAACCAGCCTCATTAAACTAGTCAAAGTAGGCATCATCATGATGCAAGTGGCTCTCTAAATATCTGCGGTTTTGGATAGCACCTCTTGTGTGCGGTTGGCAGATGTATTAAAGTCGCGGGTCAAATGGAATATACTTTCGACCAATCATCACGCTTCCACCTTCAATGCCCATGTATCGGGTCTGGATTTATATTTAGTGACGCAAACACAACCCAATGGACACAAAGCATGTTTTGCAGCAATGAACGCAATGACTACGGGCGATCTAATCTAGGTTCGTAGAGGTTGCCACAGGAGGTTTAAGCATATCAATACTAGAATATGAAAAGCAGATTTACTGGCTACTGGTTAATCCACAAATCGTCATTGCTTGGCCTTAGTCTCTACACTTTACGGTACAATCCTCATAACTAGGGAGATGGACCTCAGAGGCATTCAGGGTTTATTTTACGACGAACGCGTCGGTTCTGTACAAACTCAACCACCAGTTCCAGACAGGCTCACCGGCCCCGCTGTCTTCGCTGGTTCCACCACCGTCCTCTCCACCATCCTAGTTTAGCCCGGGTCATTTGGGCCCTATCTGACGCTACGGTCTAAGACCGCAGCGACAGGTGACCCGTTACGGCCAAACTACTGTCTCCTTGTCCTCTTGACTGCGTGTGGTGCAGCATCCATTTCTACGTACCCACTTCCAGTGAGGCATCTCTTTTAGACAAGTGAAGGGGAGAAGAAATAAAACAAGGGGACTAACTAGCTAAGTAGTCTCACTTTTGCTGCGCATTAGCAGTTTTCTATACTTGCACCAGGTCACGGTTTCGCTAATCGTGCTCCAAGGCGAGAGTAGAACACCTACCTTGAAAACCCTCATCCTTTGAGAGTCAAAACCTGAATGAGGACTATGTTTAACCAGCAGCTTTTCCCCAGATTTTGTAAGCTCCGTTTACAACACCTGGATTATTGAAAATAAAGTGCGGTTTCAACCCCCGCAAGACCAACCCATCAACAACACTGGCCACACAAATACCTAGCATGGATAGAAGCTGGGCGTCAGTAGTTACTGCATTGTCAGCTATTTCACCAGCAATAAAAGCAACAACTATAGCACTCACACTACTGAATGTAACCATTTACGTGAGAAGCGCTGATGAAAACCCCAAGCGGGAACTAGCTGATGGAGCCACTGCCAAAAGCACAATCCAAAACGCGCTCAGAAGACACCAGGACACAGGGGAAGTCAGAATCGAAGGGGTCAAAGTCACACCAGGGTCAATGGTCAGGGTGTTTCTTGCCAGTGAAGGGGATGTTCTCATGATGCAGGAACACCAACAATAGCTGAAGACCTTCAACGAAGCAAAATTAAATGGTGAAACATGGTTCCCTATCAGAATTGACAGTGTATGGAAGTCGGACGTATTCAACAAGGACGGGGAAGTAAGAGAGGAGTTCTATGGAAAGTCCAGAGACGAAAACAACACTGAAGTGAGGAAGCTAATTGGCTTAGTGGACCAAAGTCCTACGGGTCGATGGTGGTATTCCTCCCTCAGGAAAGTGATGCGACCCGGCTGCTCCGCCAGAAAATGGTACAGATCTGCGGAGAGGTCTCATCTACCTCTGAATATCGTTACATACAGCGACCACTGAGATGCCGTAACTGCCAGGGATATGGTCACAACTCACTTTATCCCACCTCCCTACAGAGTGTCATGTCAATGGTTTCTTTCTAAAAGCTACCAGTAAACACGAGTGAGATGGAGCACAACATTTTGTCTCAAGCCGCCTCCACACATAGTCTCCTGTGGATGGTATCTTTGGTCCACGGTGCCACCGAGGATATGAAGCGGAGATGTTTAGGTACGCTATCCATTGAAACAGAGCTCCATACTGCACGTCCAGTTCAGACTTTTCTCCCGCTGTGCGCATAATAATAAAGTTCAACCTGTGCACGACCACACTGTCCGCGGGCGGATTCGGAGATACCCGACTGAGAGAAAGGAATTGAGTATGAGAGGAATATACCCAGACCTGTAATTAGTATTCACACTCTTTATAACCAGTTCCAGAAGTCCTTCCTCGGGCGTTGAAATTGATGAGGAGGCTGGGCTGCGGTGAAGGTATAGTAAGCCACATAACCCTCATTGGGCGGAACCCATAAGCCGTTTACTTCAGGTCCTGACACTGGATAGAATTCGGTAAGCCGTTGATAGATGACATTATAAATTGTTTAAGACTATGAGAATTCACCCTGGAAGTATTGAATTGAATTTGTAAGCACTGTCGCTGACATTTGCCGGATTAAATATCCATGATGGACCCGTGCCAGGTATATAAACCACCGCCGGCCCCAACATCACCCACATTCATAATCTTCGCAGCCTTTCACTACGCGGTTCTGGTACAATCAATATGTCTCATCCTCTCGTCCTGATAACCGGCGCCAACCAAGGCGTCGGACGGGCAACAGCCCAGATCCTCGCCACAAAGCACAACTACCACGTCATCATCGGCAGCAGAAACCCTGAAGCCGGCGAAGCAGTCGCAGCCGACATCCGCAACGGGGGACATCGAGCAACATCTCTCCAGCTCGACCTCACCTCCGAAGACTCCATCGAAGCTGCAGTGTCCACTCTTGAACGCGACTTTGGCTACCTCGACGTCCTGATTAATAATGCCGGGATCCTCATCGATGGCGAAAAAAGCCTTACCCCATGGGAGATATATAACAGGACATTCACAACCAATGTTATTGGCACCGGCGTCTTGACAGAATACCTCGTACCACTCCTCCAAAGGGCAAAAGCCGGCCCGCCGCGAATAGTATTCCTTACTAGCACCATGGGGAGCCTGGACAAAGCTACGGATACATCGCTCCCCTGGTATCCCATTGATTATAAGGTTTATGATGCGAGTAAGGCTGCGGTGAACATGCTAATGCTTAACTATGCGCGTGTGCTGGATGCCGTTGGTGGGAAGGTTAACGCGGTTTGTCCGGGGTATGTGAAGACGAACTTGACCCGGTGGAATGAGTATGGAGTTACGCCGGAGGAAGGGGCAAAGAGGGTTGTTGAGATGGCGACTTTGGGAGAGGATGGGGAGACGAGGACTTTCAGTAGCTCTAATGGAGCTATTCCTTGGTGAGGGCAAGGCTTTTAACTTAGACACTGTTCACATACGTACTTGCCTAATTCTTCAGAATAGCAACATATTCGTTCGTGGTTTGATTTTTCGCCATCCGAGCTGACCACTGGTGCGTAGCTGCGCTATATTATTCTATAAATATACATGGGGAAGGTGCGGTTAACTTTACGGCTATCTATTCTGGTAAAATTCCTGTTTTTATGAGGAATGGTAGAGAGACAGTCCAGCCCCAGCCGAAATGGTTGAAATCGCACCGAGCCGAAGACTTGATTGGACAGACCTGCCTGGTATGTTTCTGAGGGCTAGTTCGGAAGCATTCAAATGCACATTTCAAGTCCTCTCGGAAGCTTGAATGAATGGAGGACAACTGTGCAAACTTGTGGGAGAGAGAAGAATCTCCAGGCTTGCAATAGAATAATAAACGTAGGTCAAATATTCTCCTAGCCAACGACCTAGTTGACACTGATCGACACATAATGACTGCTTCAATTTTCCGAATGGGAGGAAGGAAGAGTGTACAACCAGGACTCGCCGACATATATGCACCACCGTATAGAGCGGCGAGTGACAGGCAAAAATCAGGGGGTGACAAAGGGCACTGACGAAGACCTCGATTTGGCCCAGTGCCCTCTGGCAACTGTACTTAGACGAGAAACTAGTAAAGGTTCGTCATGACGAAAAATTTGCCCGCCGTCGTCTGGTGAGAGCTAATGACACTACCGTTTCGTATCAGTAAATGATCATACCCAGCGCAATCAGACTGAACGATTTGTCGATACCGACATCATTCGCACCATATCCTTTGAGGGCCAGAGCCAGGCCTAAGCCTGTGTTTGCGCCAGTGACACGCCAATGTCGACACATTGCGGATGATCGATCTCAGATTGATCGCTTTGTTGTTTGTTTGCGGTTGTGTTATGGAAGGTAGTTTCTCCTAGGAGAAGAAGAGGAGGGTATTTATATCTCTATTTCCTCACGGTGCGATGTGATTGTCATGTCTGGTAGAAGTGGGAGAATTACACACCCGGCAAAGATAACAGCAGGACCCTGGGTTAAGTTATTACCCCGCCACAGCACGTTTAACTGGAAAAGATTCGCTCTATCTCCGACACGATTTAGAGTCCGTCAGACCCTGCATCCAATCTTAATCAAATTCGGTCAATGCAGGATTGACCACTTATATTGGCCAATCCCATTTGGTCCATATTAAGGCAAAAAAGCTCTTAAGAACAAAACTCTAGGCTAAACGAAATCTAAGCACTCGTCCCCGGCTCCTTTAAGCTCTGCAACTCAGCATGCCCCCCATCTAAGACCCCCTCCCAGTCCCTTCCTGCCAACCACTCCCCAAACGTCTTTGTCCTCGGCCTGACCTTCAGATCAGCAGCCCCAATCCACCCCTCGATCCCACCCATATACCCAGCCTCGTCAATCCACAATGGTGCCTGGAGCACCTCCCACGGAATATTAAATTCAGTATGCATATGCTCCGCCGTGACAGTCACTAGCTCTGCCTTCTTCCCCATCGCCTTTGCCCAAATATCGACGACCTCATTAATGCTGAGATAGCTATCGTACGCGAGTAAGTTTGTGCCCGCCGGCTCGTGCTCAACGAGCGCGTGTACGAAGGGTCCTTTTGACGAGGGAGTGTCAATAATGGGTATCTTCGTCTCCCCGCGCATAGGGAGGATGAATTTGTACAGCCCCGTCTCGGGGTCGAGCTTCGGCATGATGAGCGGATTCGTCGCATAAACACCAATATAAATAATCGACGTCTTCTTCGCAAGCTCCGTCTGTTCCCGCTTAATATAATCCACAATTGTCGCCTTCGAATCCCAATGGTGCGACAGCGCATACTTCCCCTTCGAAGCCCTCTTCATCGGTCCCAACGCCGAATACACAAACCGCTCAAGCGTCGGAACCCTCGATGCCGCAATCGCAGCGTTCTTCCCATGTCTCACTTCTTCATTAAACGCATCGTTGCTACGATGCGTCGTCTCACTCCCAGTCCCCGTCCCACGAAGATAGGGACCCCAGAAGTCGTGTTCACAAAGATAGAGTGTGCGCCTTGGAATGCGGCTTCGAGAGAGGCGATATCGTTTAACTCGGCCTGGAAGAGTTCGGCGCCGGCGGCGGCGAGGGCTTGGGCCTTTGTTGAGGCAGGGTTGCGGGTTATGGCGCGGACGGTCCAGTTCGGGGTGTCAAGGAAGGTGTGCGCGACGGAGGACCCTTGGTTTCCGGTTGCGCCGATTATGGCGATTACTTTCGACATCTTTGAGAATGTGATTTCGGGGTTGGTTTTGGAGATGTTGGTTATTGGTGACAGCTCGAATAGATTGTGCTTTTGAAAAGGTATTGTGATGTTGTGTTGTTATTTGTTAAGCTTGGTGATGGTATGAAGATTCGAGGGAGGTTGAACTGGTTTATATAGTCTGACGACTGCGCTGGATATACACAAATCCATCGATGAAGCCGACATCGATGCTCTACTATGTACAGTTCCAAACAATTCCATTACTCCATTAGTCCATTGGCGAGAATCCATAATCAAGTTCTTGTAATTTGCATCTGGCTTATGGGCTTATTCGCCGTTGATTGGAGGAAAACCCATAAGCCACAGCAAATTTCCGGCCCGATGAAACCACTCCACTAGGCGAAATCCGGCTACATCGCTCGCTGAGTCTCATTGGTTGAGACTCTACTTTATTTGCCAGCTTTCAAGCCCACTGCCGGTGTTCAACTGCCTCAAAGTTCGCCCGCCGCTTCGCCCATCGCCCATCGCCCATCGCCCATCGCCCATCGCCCATCGCCCATCGCCCATCGCCCATCGCCCATCGCCCATCGCCAGACGCCAACAAAAGAGCAGCGTCAGCCAACGTCGCGCCATCTTCCTCACAACCCAACTCCGAGCAGAATCGTATGAGAGGCTCCCCGCCAGTAAGCCACTACCACTGCGAATCACGATGCAGCAGACGCCGGGAGCGCAACCGAAACCCAAATCCGCCAGGCCGAAGCGGGTTATTACTGAGGCGCGGAAGTTGCAGAATAGGGAGGCGCAGCGGGCTTATCGTAAGTCGTTCTGAACTGGTTTTGGTGGGTTGGCTAATACGTATCTAGGTCAAAGACAGAAGGAGCGGTTGCAGAGTAATAGGGCTAGAACGGGGGAGAAGGGGGGTTCTAGTCGGTATCAGCAGCTTCGGCCGTATCCTACTCCTAAGGATGTCGAAGGCGAGGCTTCGAGTGGTCCGGCTCATGAAGGTTTCGGCCAGTCATATATTCTGCCCGACGCACCAGAAACTCCGTTTTATAGTATATCCGGTACAGATTTGTCGGTCTCGACACCTTCTAGTGAACCTCTGCCAGCAACACAATCAATTAGCGGCTCGATTGTCGGTCCATACGGTGGGGTAGGCCTCTTTGAACTCTTGCTTTCAAACTCAACGCCCAACTGGAGCCTCAATGTCGATTATCTGCTGGCTGAGTCCAATGATCAACCCTTCTACCCGACACCCGCAGAAGAAGTCAACGACCAGAGCGCAGAACACTTCGCCACAAGCACCTCAAACTCGACCTCCGCCTACACACCCCAGTTCTCCCGGCAGGGACACAGCCCCCACTTTAACACATCATCAACGTACCTCGCAGACCCTTACAAAAACCGCCTCCAAACCCCCAAAACAAACTTTTTCTCCGCCTGCCTGTACAATGCCCCAACAATCGGGATAAGCATCGAAGAGTTCTTCTCTTACAACTGCATGTCCCTGTGCTCGCCCTTCTACCGCCAAACAGCCTCCTCCACGGACCCTCAAAAACTCCTATCCGACGTTTCGACGTCATACCCTCTAGTCCCCGCACATCTCCGGCCAACCCTCCCACAGATCCTAATTCCGCACCATCCACTATTCGATCTCATCCCGATCCCGACTCTAAGGTCTAGGGCAATTATTCTCTCAGCGGCCGTGCCGCATTTGGTTGATATGTTTGAGCTGAAGGGGGACATTCTTGAAGGGGGGTTACTTTGTTTGGGGTCGGGGAGTGGGAGTGGGAGTGGGCAGCCGTGGGAGGTGGGGAGCTGGCAGGTTGCGCCGTGGTTTTTCAAGAAGTGGAAGTTGTTATTGGATAGTCATGGGGGGGATCTTTGGGGGAGCCCGCTTTAGTTAACCCTTTTTCTTGTTGATAGGGACTGAAGACTAATGTATATGCAAGCCATTTCGAACATATATATTGACTTTGAATCTAGAACTTCTCTGGATCCCAGAGTTCTCGGTCCTGACAGAGAATTCACTGCGCCCTCTCTCAACGAAGTGCCCAACGCCCTTCTCCGCCACGACGCCTCCATTCTCCCGATGAATAGACAACCTCTTTTCTCAACAAGGTATATCTCGGCCACTGCGAGAGGGTCTTCCCCTCGAAGGGCGTATAATCAACATTATGATGCAACATCCCATTCTTCAGCTCAAACAGCTTCAACCCACCCTCCGATACCAGATCCGCATCCGACGATGAGGGCGACGATGAGGACTTCAGCTAGTCCTATAGCCTGAGATATAGTCTTCGTGACTGCTGCCATTGTCCTGAAGACGGCGCTCATCACGATCATGATCACAAATGTGATGAGGAAGTAGATGAAAAACTGTGACGCCTCCCTACGGAGATACCCCATGAAATACATGATGGTGTTAAAGACCACCGCGACAACGAATTTTACAAGAATATCGCCGATTACTCCAGCAATGGCTTCTGTTGAGGGATGATAAAAAGTGTAGGATGCCTGCTTCACGACAATGAGACTTTGAGAATAGAGGTTGTTAATCTTGCTCATCGCGGTGAAAGTGTTGAGTAGCCCTGCAAAGAACAGCAATCCGCCTTTTGAAGCGAACCCTGCGGTTGTATCGGGTGATCCGTAGAAGGCCGAGCCAACGATGAGGGCCATAAAACTGATTGTCAGCACATCATCGCGCGCTATTGAGCAACTCGCGGCATAGGAACCGGGGAAAGACGTACGGAAATGGTCGCCTTCTTGCCCGCTGACTTAGCAGCCGTTAAGACACGCTGGATCGCAGCTTCGTCCTCTTCTCCACCTCGTTCAACGCCCATTTGCTTTGAGAGGTCCAAGGGTCCTACTCGACATTGGTACCCATGCATACCAAACTGTTTCAAGCTGACTCACCAATAAGGATTCCATCCAATCCCTCAACCGCAACAATCTTCTCCACATTCTCGACGCCAGGCCTTGACTCATTCTGCACAAAGAGGACGGTTTTCCTATCGGCATGAGTGTCATACTAGTGTCTGGGCACTTCCGAAAGGAGTACAGTGCGAACATCGGTCCGTAGGCCGCGGGTTCCTGTGGGCGCGTATTTGCAGTACTTTACAATCTTCGCGGCGTCCTCCTGAACAAGAATCCCTGTGAGCACAATGCTCAAACCCCCGGTAAATGAACAATACGCACCGCCGAATGGCACATAGGAGTAACAATTTCATGAGCACCGGTTTCCCACGCTTTCTCTGGATGCTGCTCGGGAAAATGAACCCCGTGATTCTGTGCAGCTTCCGGTGGTTCGGCAAAGCAGCGTCCATAAATTGCTTTTCATATCATATCCAGTGAACATCCAATTCGGTTCCCAAGCTAACTTGAGCGTCTCAAGATTTGCCCCTGACGATTTGGCCGGATTTCGCCTGGTACGTTGTGGGGTGATTTCATCCTGGGGGAAATTTGCAGTGGCTTATGGGTTTTCCTCCAATCAACAGTGAGTGAGCCATAAGCCAGATACAAATCAGGAGAACCTGATTATGGATTCTGGCCAATGGAGTAATGGAATTGTTTGGAGGTGGAGAGCATCGATGTCAGGGCCCTGGCGTTCTTGTTGACTGCGCCTTGCTGGGCGACCGGGAATACCCCTGAATGAGGCAAGCGGATTGTTCCGACTTGCGCTTGTGCCCTGCCCTATGCTTAGCTCAAGCAATAGTTGCACATGGCCCAATTCCTCAGACTTGCCGCAGTGGGAAGGCCCCCTGTCCAGACAATTTAAGCATCTCACCTCCCCAAAAACGAAAAGCGAATCGCGGAGAAACCACAAGAGTGATTCTTCGTTACTAATAGGAACTCGGATGGCTCGACTCGCGTGCATGCTGGTGCTCTGGGCGGTAGCTCTACTGCCCACCACAGCCGAGACGCTACCTGCGGTCAAAAAAGACAATCCGGCTGTGATTTCTGCAAAACTGCGCAAAGGCTCTTTCCCATCGACACTGCAGAAGAGAGATACTATCTCAGCACCAGCCTTGAGTGATGTGCGCTGCCTCCCACCCCCGCTCTTTCTGCGTGCGTCCCTAGACCTAACGATAGTGGATATTTATAGGGCAGTTACTTGATGAACATCTCGATTGGAACCCCGCCGCAGCCTGTTGGTATGGTTCTCGATACCCTGGACACAACTTTCATGGTCATGTACCCAGGCCCGAACACGAACTGCTCTGCCCATCACCATTGTGAAGAAATGGGATACTTCGACCCCCGGAACTCATCGACTTTCGCTACGGCTGAGCACAATTGGGAAGGGTTGGACGATTCCTTTGACGGTTCGGATACGGTCACTGTGGGAGGGGCGAAACTCTCAGATGTGTCGCTCGGGCTCGTAACTATCAACGACCCTTACAGTTGTACGTGCCTGCCTTCCTCTAGTATTAGTGTACTAAAATGGATCAGACAACCTGCTCGGCATTGGCCCGGATAATCGCAGCTTCCCGTACCAGCTGGTGGACAGCGGCCTGATTAGCACCCCGTCATTTAGCGCCTGGAGGAACCCAAACACCACCAACGAGGGCGAAATCATCTTCGGAGGGATAAATAGCGCGAAATTCAACGCGCCTCTCCACGCCTTCTCTTTCAAGGATGTCATCAGCTTTCCAGTCCACGGTATTCAGATCAAACTAGCCAACGGGATCACCTCGCAGACCGAGTCCAACTCCCAGAACTCAACGATAACCTCTACAATCCCAGTCGCAAGATTCCCCCTGTATAGCAGATACATAACGACCAACCTCCCCCGCGCCATGACAATGGACCTCTATGCCGCCCTCAATCTCTCCTCTTTTCAATGGGAAAACGGCTACTGGCCTCCGCCCCAAGTCCCCTGCACCCGCCGCTCGGAAAACCACACCATCGCCTTCCTAATTGGCAACAGCACCATCCCCATCTCCTGGAGCGCATTCCTATCAGAGGAATACAACGACCCAGACACATGTTCCTTCTATATCACCCCATCCGACGATGACAAGGGCTCCTGGACCGGGGTCCTAGGCAGCCTATTCCTGTCGAATATCTACCTAGCCGTTGACTACAACAGCATGATGGTCGGGATTGCCCCGTTGAACAAAAACCCAGGGTCCGATGAGATATTGGAGATGGGGACGAGCAGTCCGCAAATTCCGCGGGCTGTGGGAGACTTCCCTCCGACGGTGACGGCTTATGCGCCTGCACCGACGGAGAACCCGACGACGGAAACGTCGAGTGGGTTGGCTGCGATGAGAACCGCAGCTCCGGGGCTTCTACCTGGGGTTGTGGGGGCTGTGGTTCTTGCTATCATTTAGCTTGTGTCGAAGCACCGTATCTTTGGTATCAGATGATATATTTTACATTCACTCAGATTACCGTTTCAGTTAGACTATTCCGACCAGCATGCTGGAGCCCAACCAGCGCTGCAATAGCCTCCATGGCTCGTCAACAGCCAGCCGAGCTGGGGAATTGTCCTGCTGAGGAGGCAATCTCAGCTTTTATATATTAATAATTTTCTCATGTCAAACCTTCTTCAACGTAGAGTAACGGGACGGTGAACGAATGTTCCTCCGCGACAACACGGCTCTTGAGCGGGTGCCGATGCGTAGGGCTGGTTCGCCTTCAAAGAGTGCTACAATTCCGAATTTGCAGTTGGGGACGATTATATTCGAGGAGTATCTGGTGGAGAATGAAAGCGTGTCGGGTAAGAAATCCATTTGCTCATTCATCCTTCTGCCCTATAGCCTATTGACTCTACAATTTCCCAAGCACGAGTGGCGGCTGACATTGTTACATCGCAGTATCGCCGAGATGGCCGGTAAGATGAAACCCGAGCTCCAAGAGATTTGGCAAATGTGAGGGTAGATTCGGCTAACATGTTGTCTTCCTTGTGGCTGTAGTCGCACGAGCTCCTCGTGCTGCTTGGGATAAGAGTACACGGGGTCTTGATGCCGCCAGTGCCCTGGAATTTGTGAAAGCATTGCGAATATCAGCCAATCTGACCAGAAGCTGCTATGCTGTAGCCACCCACCAGGCATCTCAAGCAATCTATGACGCATTCGACAAGGTGATTGTCTTGTATGAAGGCCGGGAAATCTACTTTGGGCAATGCAAGCAGGCAGAGAAATATTTCATCACGATGGGTTGGGTCAATCCTCCTCGACAGACGGTTGGAGACTTTCTTACTTCCGTTACTAACCCTCAAGAGCGCATGGCCCAAGAAGGGATGGAAGATACGGTTCCGCGGACTCCTGAAGAGTTTGAGAGCTACTGAAAGAGAAACCCGGAATAGGCTGCCCTTCTGGAGGTCAGTATGAGTCTGAATATCCTCTTGGGGGCCACGGGCAAGAGGATGTTACAGCTGGGAAGCGTATGGAGCAGGCAGAGCACGTCCAGCCAGGAAGTCCATATCTCATCTCCGTTCTAATGCAACTCAAACTGTGCATGACAAGGGACTATCAGAGGCCCGTCTAACTGCTACCTGACATCAGGATCATTGCCTCTCGATTGGGTAGTTAATAACAACTGGCTTCCTTAAGATGTGGAACGACAGAGCTTCAACACTGACGTTGCTTGTTGGTCGGCTTCTGGATGTTCTTTACTTGCATGTACCTACCTCATTGCGACAAAGAAGAGTTTCGCCACGTCGTCCACAGCTGAATTTCTTGTCCTTAGGGGTGGTCACGTTTCTGCCTACATGCAACCGACTATTCAGGATACAGAAAAGACTCCCACCTGCCAGACACTGGCTCTGGAGCCGCCGCCAACGGAGAATGGAGAGCCCGTTGGCTTGAGTACAGTCATCCCAGAACAGCGGAGCATCTTCACCTGGCAGAGACCTCTGTTCCGATATCCCGGTAAAAGGAGGACAGCGCCTCCTTCTCGATCATGTTGACAGCTGGGTCAGGCCAGGAGCTCTTACAGTCTTGATGGGCGTGTCTGGAGCTGGAAAGACCACGTTGCTGGATGTTCTTGCACAGTGGGTCTCAATCGGTGTGGTTACTGGGGATATGTTGGTCAACCGAGGGTCTCTACCAGCAAGCTTTAACAACAAACCGGGTACGTGCAGCAACAGGATCTCCACCTCGCTATATCCACTGTACGAGAGGCTCTGAGATCCAGCGCAATGCTGCGGCAGCCTAAGAGCGTTTCCAAGGCAGAGAAGTATGACTACGTGGAACAAGTGATCAAGATGCTGAATATGAAGGGCTTCGCGGAGGCTGTTGTCGGTACGCTAGGAGAAGGCCTCAATGTGGAGCAGCGGAAACTCTTGACCATTGGAGTCAAACACGCCGCCAAACCCAAACTTCTCCTGTTCCTTTATGAGCCCACAAGCGGGCTAGATTTGCAAAGTGCATGGTCTATTTGCGCCTTTCTCCGGAAGCTCGCAGAGAACGGACAGGCAGTTCTTTCAACCATCCACCAGCCAAGCACATTTCTATTTCAGCAGTTCCATCCTCTTCTCTTCCTGGCTAAAGATGGGAGAACCGTTTACTTTGGCCAAATTGGGAAGCAGTCCAGGACACTGCTAGGTTACTTCGAGCGGAACGGAGCAAGGAAGTGTGACCCATCCGAGAATGTAAGTCCAATGCGTTATCTCTCTAAAGGCATGTCGCAAGGGTCTGATAACTGTAATTTCAGCCTGCCGGATACATGTTGGAAATCATTGGCGCTGGTGCGGCTGGCCAAGCTACCAAAGACTGGCCGGTATTTTGGAAAGAAAGCCTTGAAGCGCGCGAAGTAAAAGCCGAACTAGGTCGCATCCGTGCCACACAATCTGTTCCTAACGGTGGACTTGTACCGATTGGTAAAGGTCTGACGAACAGGGAGAATATGCCATGCCGCTCATTGCTCAGTTGTGGCGGGTGACTCGCCGGGTATTTCAGCAGTTCTGGCGTGACCCTGCCTACATCGGAGCAAAGTTCATGCTAGGCGTCGTTCCGGCTTTTTCCATTGGTTTTTCTTACTTCCTGCATGGACAATGAATTCAGGGGATACAGAACCGTCTATTCAGTCCCTTCATCTTGACTTCAGTCTTCTCCACATTGGTCCAACAGTAAGTCTAGCCCGCTGATCCCTAATCCATGATATTTGAAGCCTTTGTCCCTAACTGACCCGCAGAATAATGCCTGAATTTTCTACACAGCGCTCGTTGTATGAGGTTCGCGAACGGCGCATCCAAAGCTTACTCATGGGTGGCGTTCGTTGTCTCGAATATCGTTGTTGAAATTCCGTACCAGACCATTCTCGGAGTTCTAGTCTGGGCGAGTTACTACTATCCGGTTTACGGGGCAAATCAGAGCTCGGATAAGCAGGGACTAATGCTGCAACTTGTGATTCAATTCTATCTCTTCACCTCGAGCTTCGCAGACCTGGTCGTCTCGTCCTTACCCGATGCCGGAACTGCAGGTAGAATATCCCCAGTCTAACAAGAAGTGACCCAGTGAGAACATTAGCTGACACAAGTCCAACAGTGAACAAGTCCAACAGTGAACAGAAACCGTTGCAACATTGTCCTTTGCCTCATTCTAACGTTTAAGGGAGTCATGCGGACCCCAACCACGCTCCCGGGATTCTGGATATTCATGTACCGTGTCTCGCCCCTAACCTACTTGATCGCTGGAATGTGCGGCAATGCACTGCACAGGCGTAGAGTGCAATTTTCTAGCAGGGAGCTCAGTGTATTCTCTCTGTCTCAAGGCCAGACATGCGGTCAATGCCTGGCGGATTGGTTGCGTGTATCGCCAGGCCAACTATACAACCTCTCTGCCACGACGAGATGCGAGTTCTGTGCTTTTACTACCGCAGACCAGTATCTTTCCCCAAGCAAGATGTGTAAGTGGCGGTTTGAACTATGCGAACTCTTCCTAACTGCTCAGTGCTGTTCAAGTGCTAATCATGATCATATATCAGACTACAGTCAACGCTGGCGCAACTTCAGAATTGGCCGGACCTATATTGGCTTTAACATTGCAGGGCCTGCAATCTTGTACTATGTTTTCCGTGTTCGCCACTACAAACCAACGTTGCTCCCGCGAGTAGTGACTGCCTGTGGAAAAGTCTTGCATCGACTATTTAGAAGAGGATCCGGACGCGTCCCGCAAGAGAAGAAGGCCGAGAACCGCCGTGTTCTTTGAACGTCCGTGTTGAATCAGCGGTTCGACTGCTGTGCAGTATTTCTTCTGCGAGGGTAATATGGGACTGGATTTTGGGCATATTCAGAGCAATGGGACATGCGGGACGAAATAATAAGATGGCTTCCTGGCTCGGAATTTATGAGGGATATCCTTATTCATCTTTTCATTGTTTAATATTCGAGTTGGCACTCCATACTACATTCGGAAATAAGACTGTCTCCACAAAACTTCCTGATCTCTCTGTACTCATAATGACTAGGGATAGTACTGCATTGTGAGGCTGCCAAGGAAGACTCGTCGAAGTCAAAGAAATCAAAGCTCTTGCTTTACCAAAATTTAGAGGGTGTTGCCTATGGATGATCCATCCGTATAAAAGGTTGGTTAAAAACTAAACTGTACCTAGCATGGTGCAGTCTTGAAGTATCACAATCACGGGAACATACATATGAGGTGACGCTTTGAAGCATAGATACTTGAATCTGATGCGTATCCATACTTCAACTGATAACCCTGGGACGGCGAGGAAGAAGTAGGATCTTCGTCCGCTGTACTGACCACCGGTATAGCCCCTGGCATTGAAATTTGGTCAAATTTTCAAGCTCCACCACCGCATTAGTATCACCAACGTTGACCAGGAAGCCATTTTTTCCGTGTTGGATCTGCAATGAAATCTCACCAGCTCGTGTCGCAATTACTGGTTAGCACATGTGGAGTGCCTCTGAGCCCTTGACCTCGAATCCCTGACGAGTAGAGAGCTAGAGGGCAATCTTTGCTCTGGACAGGAGCGTATGAAGCATCTGGTCACTAGGGTCAATGCGCATGACGCAGATGAGTGACTGCAAATGCTTCAAATGCCGCCCGATGAAATACAAGGTGTTATCCCACACTAATGAGCCGCCTGGGTCATCCACTGATCCGTGTCCACAGATGAGCAATTTAGGAGGCCTTAAATCTGGACGGGGATCCACGAGATGTTGGTATATGCCCCGTACGAGATTACGAAATCTTGAATTCCTTTGGAAGGGTCAAACCGGGCAACTTTGACGATATATTCCTCTAGGTAAAGCAATATGTCAGTGGTCCCTAGTCCGGGGAAGAGGCGAGAACAAGGCACGAGGGTTACTGACCATCTGGGAATACAATGTTTGTCATAAATTGTTCTCTACACTTGGAGTTGAAGATCTGCCCATAGTAACTGGCAGTCCAGTCTGTCATTGGTTTGTTCAACCCATCCAGCCAATCTGTTGATGCTGGAAGATACCCCAGCTTTTGATGAGGGACATCCTCTGGAACAAATGCACGTACGGGGTGACTAATGAACAGATCGGCCTGCTTAATCGCCTCCCACAACAACCCAAGCTTCAGCCTGGGGAGTCCCAGGAGTGTCAGTCAGACCACTTCTGATTTGCATGTGACTACGAAAGATGACTGGCCGATCCGGAGTCTGTCGCTTGATCAAGGGAATCAAGAACAACAGCTGCGGGTCATCAACGATGATCACATCTGCGCCGCTCTCCCATGGGGGAACCAAAGGGCCATTCTCCTGGAACCAGAGGGGAGGAGGCGGGCATATCTTGTAAGCCAGGGGTAGACTTGTGGGCCAAACTTATCGAGCAATGCAGGTAGCGCTGGGCCCTAATTGGGTTGGCCACGTCCAGATCCATGTTGTGGTCCTCATTCGCGCAGATTTATATTCACCTGCGGAGTGCAGGATCCCTGCTCCGATGCGAAAAAATCAACAACACGCAATGCGGTTTTGGGATCTGCGAAGAGGTGGAAGAAATGCGGAACCACCGGAGGACTCAGGGTATCCGGGAAGGACATGGTTATAATGGATGCCGATTATGCTGCGTCAGTATCTATGGCATGGATTTAAAGCAGTGTTGACACAGTATGATTAGGGCCTTATTGTATCTGAAATGGGCTGTGCCCATGAAGGCACCAAATGATAATGATGAGTCACTGTATTGGGTTAATCTGCTTTTTAAGACACTTCGGGACTGCTAACAATTGGTAATACCAGGTCTGCTACGGACTTGCCACGCAGCAAGATGGCTACGAAGCTTCAACGTAGGACATCACTGAGTTGCCAGGATAGGTATATCGTGTGGCTTAAGTAGACTTTTGCAAGTTTCCTCAGCTGAGCCAGCTGGTACTACCGCAGACTGCTATGCCTGGTACACAGTTCAGAGTGGAGACTCGTGTTTTGTCATTGACCAAGCCTATGGAATCACCTTCGACCAGCTACGGACATGGAACCCTGCGATTGATGACGCCTGTGACAATCTACAGATTGGATACGCATATTGCGTCTCCTCAAATAACGGGTTGTCTTCGGCGTCTCCGACCAGTAGCACTGCCTCATCCACCTCGACGTATGTTTCTGCTCCCACACAGACCGCCCTCGGGACAACTGCCAATTGTTATATATGGCATACCGTGGAAAGCGGAGATACTTGCGACGCAATTGACGAGGCGTATGGGATAACCATGGATCAGTTTCGATCATGGAATACCGAGGTGGATGCAGCCTGTGATAACCTCTGGCTCGGGTATGCATATTGTGTCTCATCCAGTGATCAGGTCACAGTATCATAGACCTTTGAGGCTGGACCTGGTCTGTTCCCACAATCAATAGCGCCCCAATGAAGGATAAGGCTTTATGTTTTATATATATCTTATAGCCCACCCTTGTGTGTGTGTGTGTGTCATTATTTAACGGCCGTAGGCCGTGATTAATCACTGCCTACCCATTCCCTAGTGGGACAAAGGCCGCCAGGGGGTAAGCCCTGGGTGTCAAGAACTAGTTACAAGAAGTGACTCTTTGGCGCTTTTACATAGCTGCCATGGTCAGATGGATGGCCTATATCGTATGGAGGCTTAGCGTTGCTGCCAGCTGCAGTGGTCCACCTACTCCCCATGACCGACTCCAACCTGTTCAACACTGATAGAACTTAAGATGAAAGAAAAGGGAAATAAAGAAAAGACAAAAGAAATGTAATAAAGTTGTTAGTGATACTTAGCTTAGGTGCTAAGAGGAGGGCATCGAGGACAGATATCCTCAAAGAATCGAGACTCTGAGAACCAAGCAGCCAGTTTAATAGCGCCTCTTGGAGTGCCTAGAAGGAAGGGGATGATCTCAGACGGGGGTCCAGGAGGTCCAGGGGGCCGGGCAATCTTTCTTTTTGCAATCCGGCAGAAGAAGAAATGTATTGGTGACTTCCTCGTGCCGCATCGACAAAATAGGTGTGCATCTTGATGGTGAAACCGTTCATGGTACTCTGCGAAGTCACCATGCTTGGAGCGCGCAGCTAGGATCCGCCCTAATATAGGGCGGGGAAGTTTGAGCTCTTCTGGGCGGGTTAGGAAAGTGGTAATCTCGAGGTCTTGATAGGCCTGCGGTGCGACTTTCTTCCAGTAGGTCTGAGCCTGGGCAGCTGCTGATGATTTAGTGTGTCGCTTAAGGGCTGCATATGACCATAAGTAAAGGGAAGACAGGGTTTGGTTCGCGCCTTCTTTAGCGGCCTGGTCTGCTGCTTCATTGCCAGGAATGCTCGCATGTCCAGGGACCCAGCGGATCCGGATTGGGCCATTCTCAGTTAATGGGCGTGTTTGGCGGGATATCCAGGTGGCAGCGAGTGTGCGGAAGTCCTCGAAGACTTCCTGTGACGAGCCGGTAGTTGAGGATAGAAGCTGGATTGCTACTTCCAGGTTGTCCAGACATATCCATATGTTAGATGCTGCATGGGAGCCTAGGTGCTTTATAGCGGCTTTTAGTCCTAAGAGAGCTGCTATCGCTTCTGCGTCGAAGACCTCTTTATTAGGACCCAGGGGGAATGAGCTGCATAAGACCTGGCAGCCAGCTATGAATCCCACAAACCCTGCGCCTGCTTGTCCATTATCTTGTTTAGATCCATCAGAGTAGATGACGATGTCGTTTTCAGGGATAGATTGGAGGAGTGTTCGGAAGTTGTCTGCGGCTTGCTCTTTTGTAAGGCCTTCTAGGGCCCCAACCCGCGCTAAGGCTGCTTCCCTCGGTTCATGCTTAAGCCAGGGTGGGTGGATCAGTGGGTTAACCTGTTCTGAGTGGGGTAACATTAGTACCCGGCGTGCGAATCGGCTGGTTGGATGGCCTTTCCGTATAATAGCTTTGGCCCGTTTCTGAAGAGGGTGATCCGGATCTAATCGGGAGAGACGCGTAGACGCTGTAAGGACGATCTAATCCAACTCGATTTCTGGGGGGTAGAAGCCAGATTCACGGTGTAGAATAGGTATTGGGGTGGTGCGGAACACTGGGAGAACTGCTCTTGCTCCTGTTAGAATAACAGTAGATAGATCTTTTAGGTGTTTGTTCACTCGATTTGAGATTAGGGGAGAGCCTGGTCAAGGTCCGGGCCGGGTACAGCCAGGCCACCAAGTTTCTGCGCCGAAATATGCTTTGATCCCTCGGACGAGGTCTATCCCGGCCCTGCGCCGTCGAAGCTCGTGACAGTACAGTTTCTTCTGGCTTCGGGAACCCCCACGTATGCGGTACAAGCTACGCTGGCAGACACTGGAAGTAGTTCTAGTATTGGGTCCAGCTCTGTCACACAGTCGTCGACCTCGGGCCTAGGCGTCGTCCCTGCTGCGATGATTGGTGTTTTTGGGACTGTGGGACTTGTGCTGGTTGCTGGCAGCACTCACGGGAGACTAACTACGCTCGCCTGCTTCGCAAGCCTGAGTCAGTGCGGCGAGCCGCCCGCTTCATGATCGCTACGAGGCTCCTAGGCCAGTTCCAGGGCTTACCAGACACATTCCAGGTTAGTAATACGGGTGGCGACCCCTAACCTGTGTACCGCCACGGCTCGCTTGCAGGGCTTATTTGACGAGGGAGAACACTAGGCTAGACACCTCTCAGCGTGGTTAGATCATCTAGACGCGAAGATAGGAGCAATGGGTGTTATGCTGGGCGCATCTACGGGGGTATTAGGGACGAATTCGTGCTCGCTGTGGATCTAGTGTATGTAAGATAGTAGCGGCGTACCCAGCCGCTAGCAGGGACCTGCCGCCACTCGGCTGATAGGGCTGACAGACGCGTGAATGAAATTAATAATAATAATAATAATAAAGATAGTAACTAATCATGCATATTGATTAACTATTCAGACTATTATAGATGAGTAATGCCCAATTACTGAGTGATCAGAATCTGAGTATTATCATAGCCTTAGGTTCACAGTATTATTCTACTCCCCACTGAACTGTAGCCTCGTATACAGTGGAACGCAATATCGTCCTTCAGTCCGAACAATTGATTTCGTCGGCATAGAGTAAATTCTTGGACATCTTTAAATTGCAACATAGAAGAATTCGTCGGAGAATCATGCGTCATTTAACTAGTTCTTATCAACAGGACATGATTACTATATACTTGGATGGATCGATTGCGCTTCGCGGCTCCGGCTATTGCTGAACAGGAGCATGCGCAACAGAAAGAAAAGCATCACCTGCTCCAAAGTAAAGCAGCCATTTCCCCTTGAACTGAACCAGGCCCTCACTAAATACCACGTTGTCGACCTGCCCTTGAATTTCCGTTGCCGTGGTTGGCTGCAAAATCGGCGTTTCGATACGAGCCAGTGGAGGCCCCAGCGGAGCATTGGCCGGATCAATGAGCAACTGTCCAGTACTATATTGAGTGGCTGTGTATCCGCCTAAGCCCGTTGCCATGCCGTTGTAAACCTTCAACCATTTCCCATCCCGGGTCTTGACTGGCGGAGGGCCCGACTCCATCAGTCCCTGCTCCCAAACATTCAGGGGCGGGGCAAACGGCACTCCATCTCCAGACACGTTCCAGTGAATCAGATCTGTCGAGTTGGCTGTATAAAGATAAGTATCTCCGAACTGCATGTAGTAGTACCCATCTGGCTGACGCTCAGGGATGATGGCTCCGCTCTTGGTCCAGCCCTTCTTATTGAGGCCAAAATAAGCCTTGGGGTCTCTCCAGTCGTAAACCACACTCTCGTAGTCGGGAAGTATTGGTCCGTACTTCTTCCAGTTCACCAGATCGGTTGAAGTAGCGAGACACAGCCGCGCGGTGACGTTGTCATACCCCGTATACGTGAGGTAGAATGTACCGTTGACGCGAACGACACGAGGGTCCTCGCAGCCACCGATGTGTTCGTACCATTCCGTGGCTGAGACGACCGGTTTGTTATACCGGGTGAAGTTGTAGCCGTCCTCAGACCAGGCGAGCCCGATGCTGGACGTTTTCTCCTCGTCCTGTGCGCGATAGAGAAGGAAGACCTTGTCGTCTAGGACAATGGCGCTGGGGTTGTACAGGTAGGCGGACTCCCAGGCGTTAGCGGGGTTGGGCGAAAGGATCGGATTGTGCTCATATTGGGTGAATCCAAGCAGAGGGAAGTAGGGAGCAGTGTAGTTGGCTTCGTTCTCACGCGTCTGTGCTGTGATCTTGGGAGGCGTATCTGATCCGTATGATGTCTGATTATTATCCTGCGGCGACGAGGGAGCTGCTCGGGTATTGACAGCAGAAAGGCACAAGAATAAGAGAGCCTGAGCTGAGAGTTTCATCATGGGGGGAAATGTTATGAAAAGTTCTTCTCACTCTCGAAGAATTGTGCTCCGGTTGGGCCTTTTGTTTTCTCTGCTAGGCAATTCCATGGCGAAACAGCTGCTTCTTAAATAATTGCGACGGTGGATTGCCCTTTGTTAGCTGCAATTTACTACTGTGATCAGCCTGTTGCAACCTTCGTTTCTTCCTTCTCAGGAAGAATTTGTACAAAGTCTTTCCTGGATGTGCCAGACGGAGAATTAGCTGATGAGGGGAAAATGAAGCTTTCCGCACGATTTGCCCATCTCGCTGCTGATCATTGCTTGTTCAAATCCGTAGCAGTCTTGCCTGTCGCGTCACTGTGGGGGAATGATCCACGGGGTTGCAAAGACCTGCCTGATCTGACTGATCCGATATCAGCGCAAGCTTTCGGTCGGATAAAACGTCGGAAAAAAAAAAAAAAAAAAAACAACCTTAGATTTAGGTTTGCGACAAATCCCGCCACATTTCCCCGTTCTGGGCATTCCTTCATTGGCGCTGCTTTAGGTAGTCTTCACCGTGTCAATGCTCAGTTTCCGCTATTTTTCCCGCCCATTTCTCCGAATGACCTTACAGCAGGGAGATAAATATTACACTTCCGGTTACGAAATGATCAACTTGCAAAGTCTTATGTGTAATGTAGGTTTGTATTCGGAGTCATGTGTTCAGTGCTCAATTTCTTTTGTATATATCATGATCTAGCCATGGCGATCTTTGTCATAATTATTCCTGACGCTTTACAGCAACTCTCCCTATCGACATGTCATTCCAGTATCTCGGAGACCTGTAAATTTCTCAAAACACACAACTCAATCCCTACATCTAAAGCAGAAAACTCAATCAAGTCTATTTCTATATTTGCTCAAGGTTACCGGATAGTTATGTAAGCAAACTCAACAGCGGACCTCGAAACGATCCCTGAGCCTCAGAACGCGGCACCATAATATCTAATACGCACATCATCACCCTTGACGAGCCCCTTCGCATGAATGGTATACACATCATCCGGAAACACATCCACGCCATTATCATCCCACGAGACATTGCGCTTATCACTAGCCATATAGACTTCAACGCCCTTGACTGGCGCATCCGCCCGGATCTCGACCTTACCATCAAGCACGGAAACAGTCACATTAGGCGAAGTCGGCAGATTGACATGCTTCAGCGGCTGCGGCCAGTCTGACGCACGAGCAATGACACGGCCATCCTTGTCATCCAGCATTAATGCATGGATTACCGTCGTCTGATCCACGCTCAGATCTTCGAGCAGCTCGGTCGTGCGATTAGATGCGAGAGTCTGAGATCCAAGAGATTCCTTTTCACGCAGGGATCCGGTTGCGATGTCGTATAGCCGCACCTCAATGGCGACGTGAACGTCTTGCATGGTCAAGTTTACAGCCCAGACATCGAAGATGTATTTCTTGGGTGCAAGGTCGTGAGGGGGTCCCAATTCTACCGAGGGTGGCGACTTGAGTTTCTTCAGTTCGGGAGTCGAGCGGCTGATCCCGAGAGACAGTGCTGCGCTGTCGCGCTTCATCGCGTAGTAGGCGAGTTTCCGTTCACCGTAGAAGTCGACCAGTGCCCAGCTGGAGACGGGCCAGCAGTCATTAATCTACTCAGCAAGTCAGCAAAACTGGAAACAAGTGAATAGGGCCGAAACAGTGGGTGCATCATACCTGCCAGACCAAGTGTCCACCGCAGTATTCACGACCAGGACCCTTCCACTGACGTCGGCAGCTGCGAACAGCAAAACCAAGACATTCAGCCTGGACTAGTTGCGTGGCGTAGATCCAGCTATCCAGGTCCATGGAGGCCACCCTTAGATTTTCCATGACATAGAGCGCCAACCGGCGTTCAGCCCCGTCGGCTTTGTTATGAAGATCCAGGACCGCACTCTGGGGATACCTCTGCTTGGGATCGGTGACAAAGCGACAGACGGACTTGGCCGCGGGGAAACCGAGCATGCCAAACTCAGAGACAAAACGTCCGACGAGCTTATCCCAACACTGATACTTTGCCTGAGAGCCGTGCCACACGTTCCACTGATGGATGTCGCCCACTGTGCGATCCTCGGTGCTCTTGCCCCCCCAGGGGGAGCTCGGGTGGTAGGGAATCCCGGGTGCGTGGTCGGCGACAATGGCGGGCAGATGCGTTTCATAGAGGGTCCGGGCCGGGAAATTGGTGTTTGTCCAGTCGCCGGAGTGGTCATCTGGGTTCCAGTCCAGCTTGAGCATCTCGGCGACAGCGTAGTCCTCGTTGTTGCCGGCGTACAGAACGATGGAACAATACTGTCTTAACCGCTTCACCTGGTCCACGGCTTCCCGCTGCACGCTTGCTGCAAATTCCGGGTAGCAAGGATACTGGCCGCACGCGAACATAAAATCCTGCCAGACTAGCACGCCGCGCCGGTCACACTCCTCGTACAACGCGTCATGTTCGTAGACGCCTCCGCCCCAGATACGAAGCATGTTTTGGTTTCCCTCCAGACAGGTCTCGACGGCGGATGCATAGTCCTTGGGCGTCAGGGCGGTTAGGAAGGAGTGATCTGGGATCCAGTTGCTCCCAGAGATGTAGATCGGCTGGTTGTTGACTTCAAAGAAAAAGCTGGTGCCAGGCTCGTTGACCAAGGGCTGTTGCACCAGGCGGAGGCGTCGCACGCCCACCTGCTTCTTGATAGAATGCAGAGAGGCATTCTGACGACCGTAGATGTCGACATCCACGAGATAGAATACCTGTGGCCCATGGCCAACGGGGTACCAGAGCTCAGGCTTCGGAATATCCAGCGATATCAAGCCGCGGGCTTCCGTCGCAGCAAGCGCCGTGTGTGCGTGAAAAACCTTCTCACTGGGAGAGGTGACCTTGATATTAACGCAGACGTCCTGGTCCAGAATTGCTTCCAGTGAGACCTCCAAGGTCGCCTTGCTGAGATCTTCCGAAACCTTGGCGGTGACAAAGACATCACTGGTGATGGAGGCGTAGCTCTCCAGCCTGATTTCGCGATACGGGCCGCAGGTGAGCAGCAGGGGGCCCCAGTCCCAGCCATAATGATACTGAGCTTTGCGGACGTGCAGTCGGGAGCTGTCGCCGTTGAAGGCACGATAGCGACCGTGCTTTGCCTCGAGGGCTCGGCCATACTGCAGAACATTGCGGAAGACGATGCGGAGGGTATTGGTACCCTCGCGCAGCTGGCCCGTCACGTCCACACGGTGCCGGTGGAACATGTTGGTCGACTGGAGAATCTCGTGCTCGTCGTTCAGATGGACGGACGCGACGGTATCGAGACCCTCAAAAACAAGATCCTGCCGGGAGTGGTGCTCATCGAGCTTGTACTGGAAGTCGCAGGCATACTCCCAGTCGGTCTCTCCCACCCACTGGACCAGGCGTTCATTCTGGTCGAGGAAAGGATCCGAGATCCTCTTCGCGTCCAGAAGGTCAGTGAAGATCTCTGTTGTGGGGTTGTTGTGAGCACATTTTTGCCATTCTTCGTCTTTTCCGTACTGGCGCCATCTCCAGCCGGAGAGGGTCGCGGCCGTTGATAATGACATGGTCGAGGGAGGAGGAAACAATGCACAATAAAGCAACTCTCCGAGGAACTCTGCAAAGCCATGATGGGAGGGAGGGTCGCACAGCTGAGGACGCTCTTCTTTTCTATACTTACTATGTGTCCCAGAAGCTGTACACTGGGTGGGATATTTCAATTTAAGATCCAAAACCCGATGATTTCTCCGACGACAAGTGGGGATAGATATTGTGCGGGGGATACATAGATCCATACTATGGAGAGTTTCCACCACTGATGGAGTCGGTAATCGTCAGGACGATATGGACCTTCCATATCAGGATTAGCACTATCACACAAAGCAGCTGAGCTTAATACAGGGTACAGTACCCAACAATTGTCCAGAACAGCTATTTGAACTGGTTAGTTCACAGTATAGTAGTATAGTAGTACAGTACATGCAGACAACATCCCTGGTTGGGATGGAGAGACCAATTCATCGAATTGAAACAAGAACTGAACCCTTGCTTGGAAACTGATCAGATGAGCTATCCACCACATAGGTGTACATAATGTGGTGCCGTCGGAGCAATGTCGGGATCCTGGCAAGGTTCCCGTGTGACGATGTGGGGAATTCCGATGTAAACTCCGCCCAGGTTCTCCAGTCGCCTCTGTAGTAAGTAGTGCGACGTAGCCTGAATATTCCTCTTCTTCCTCTTTTTGACTTGGTGCCCCGATGTTTGTTATCTGTATCCAATTGATCATCTTCCAATCTCTCCAAACATACCTCGGTACTGTATCTAGGTCCTAGTTCCCCCCACCCATGTTCAAATCGTGCGACTACTGTAGGCACCGCAAGAAAAAATGCGTCTTGCCTTATGCGTGTGCTGTCCGATGCGTTGATTGCGAGCATCTCGACCTCATCTGCCAATTCAGCCTGCGTCAGCCAAGCCTGAAGCGCCGCAGGACCTCTCAGCGCATTGCATCACATCTCTCAGCAGCCGCCGCCGCCGCCACTGCTGCTACTGGCAGTCCCCGGTGGCGATGGCCACAGTCCTACAGAGTCGTCACTCTCGTGAAGGATGGCGATTGTCAGTTGACTCGCGCCGGAGGAACAGGTAGTTCGGGAGACAAGATCATCCTGAAAGATGATGTCCCAGATAGGCCGGAATCTACGGCGGAGAAGTACTGGAGACATGTCTATCCACTTACGCCGTTTCTGCCTCCCGAGATGATTGTGGAGAGCAATGGGGACTGGGATCCGATTCTGAAGCACTGCGTCGAGCTGGCTGCCAGCCTTTGGTTGCATCACAATCAAAAGCAGCACCCTCAACCGGCCGCAGATCAACTGCTTGGAATGGTTGCGCAGGGAGAGTTGTCGCTCCCAGTGATCGCAGGCATCCTGCTTCTGGTGCTGCGGATGCCTTTGGATGACAGCCTCATTCAGCGAGCAAGTCCCCCATCTGATCTCATCTATCCCATGCAGGAGCTAACGGACAACAGCTCTTCCACGCCGTTCAGACAGCTAGTCTCGCTGGCGAAGTACTTCCCTTGCCCATCCTCGCCGGCACCGTCCTCACAAACACCTGGCTGCGTCTGGTGGGCCGTTCGCCTGCACCACTGAGTCTTCCAGAGGACTGCCTGCAGGACTTCTTGCAGTCACTGGACCACTCAACGTTTGGGCACCATTACATCCGCATCTCCAACCTGGCATTGAGCTACAATAGGCTGCGCAGTGTGGCGGAACGCGACGGCATCGGACCGGAGTCCAGGCTGGCATGGTCCAGGCTGGAATATGAGTGTTTACTTTGGGCTGTCCAGTTACCGTCGACGTTGCTGGATTTGCGCGACGAGATGCCGGCTAGACCTGAAGCGGTCGTCATCCACTCTCTGCACAACCTGGTGCTTTTATCCCTTTACACTACAATAATCGACTGGCAAGACACACTCGGCACCTTACTCGCCCTACGTCCCGTGCCGGGCGTGCTTCACTACATATGCGCTCTGGCCCGCTCCGTGCTGATCTGCCCGCCTGAAATGCCGACGCACTGGGCGTTGCTGTTGGATATTCAGGCCGCAACAGCGCGGGCCCTGCTGCGTCTCTGGCACCGAACGCAGTTTGAGAACATCCGGGGCCTGTTGAACCTCTGGGACGATGCGCAGAACCGGTTCCCTGACCTGGCTCGCCTGGTGCGCGAGGAGATCGGACCGGGACCCTGGACCATCGACCAGACTGATGGATACTCCGTTTTCTGGACCTTTCGCGATCTCCGGAGCTTGCATCTTGAGTTTACTGTGCCGGAACTCACGGCTATTGCTGCATCTTCTCCCTCTTCTTCTTCTTCTACAACTCATGGTACTAACGCTAATGCTAATACATCCCTAAATATGAACGGATGGTGATTATGGTCTATTCTGCATACTCCTAAGCTGGTTTATTAAGATCCTATAAATGCTAAGTTGCATCTTCTGTCTGTCTGTCTATTTCATTACCGGACATCAGCCGTCGCGACTCCGAGCTCGCTGTCACCCTGACCATAGTACATGAACCAACGGCCCTGGAACTGCACCATGCCCTCGCAAAAGACCACCTCATTCACCTGCCCGCTACGCTCATTCTCCGCCGACACGACCAGCGATGGCCGGTCGAGCCGGGCCAGCGGGCCTTCGCGCAGGCGATTATGGTCGACGAGCATCTGGCTAATCGAATACTGGTTGTTCCTATACCCTGGAGCCCCTGTTGTGGCAACATTGTAGACGAGAATCCACCGGCCATCCCTAGTTTTGATCGGGGTCGGCCCGGGCTCGAGCAGACGGTTCTCCCAGGGATGAACCCCAGTTGCAAAATGTTCATTGAACGGCCTCGCCCGCCAGTGTATCAGGTCATCGCTCTCGGCCACACAGAGGAAGGCATCTCCAAAGATCATCATATAGAGACCATCGGCATTCCGTTCGGGGAAGACAGCCCCCGACTTGGTATGGCCTTTCCTGATCTGTGTCCTTCCCTCAGGCGTGCACTCGACATCAACAAAGTCTGGGAACAGCGGCCCCCCTTGTTTCTCCCAATGCACCAAATCAGTCGACGTTGCGAGGCACAGGCGCGGTTTGTGCAGGTCCCACGCCGTGTATGTCATGTAGAAGACCCCGTCGATGCGGACTACGCGGGGATCCTCCACGCCGCCCCCGGCTTCCCAAGGCTCGCTGGGCTCTAGCACGGGACGGTCCAGTCGAGTGAAGTTGTACCCATCCGTCGACCAGGCCAGGCCGATTGTCGACACTTTGGCCGCGTTCTGGGCGCGGTACAGTAGGAAGACGGTGTCGTCGAGCACCAGCGCAGCGGCATTGTAGATGTAGGCTGATTCAAACTCGTGCTGGGCATTGGGAACGAGCACAGGATTGCCTGCGTACTTGGTAAAAGGCCCGATTGGAAATGATGGAGGCGTGTAGTTGGCATCGCCCTCCCGCGAGGCGGGAGTGATCACGGGTGGTGTCGAGGAGTAGGCTGAGGAGGGGGGCATGATTGGCGGCAACAAAAGCAGAAATTTTGCTTTCTACAATAAAAAGTGCGAGATGTCTTCCGTAGCGCTTTAATATTACTTCGAATCGGCTTCTGAGTACATGTACTTACTATCTATTGTGTGTTGTGTCGGTGAGAGCGAACCTCCACAGCTCACCCTCCCTGCACGGCGGAGGAAACCTCGGCGAGCCCAAACTTTGGAAATCTGTCTCCAACAGCCGCCACTCCGACGAATTTTGCGACCCGGAGTTTCTGTAACTAATCCATGGGAGAGAGTTGGAGTCTGATAACCTTAAGAGAGCTTCTTCGCCGACTCACCTGCTACCGGTCTCGCATGATGTAAGCCAGTAACCGTCACAGCTAGCTGAAGTTTGTGTCAACAATATGAGCATTCAGGGGAATGCTTCGCCGGCCCAATTCCCCAGCATAGGCGGATTGGCAGGCAAATTAGAGCCCATTCATTCACCGGGGGAAATTCTTCGGAAAAAACTTCGGCTTTTTTTTTTTTTTTTCTTTTTCTTTTTTTTGTTTTGTTTTCGGATACAAGAAGATTTTTTAGTACTTCGTCCGTGCGCCTGGATAGAAGTCGAAATCCGGGGGAAAAAAGACCTGGCCTTTCGCCGCCACTGGCCATAATCCACATGGTTCTATTAGATGGACGGTTCCCCAGAGTTAGTTGGTATAGTTAGTTCCCCCGCCATAGGCAGCGGAAATCCTTTACCTAGTAGGTGTATAGACTGTCAAAAAAAAAAAAAAAAACAAAACTATAAGATTCATTGATCCGTCTGTACGAAAAAGAATTGCCTACAGAGGTGCACCTGCAATAATTCATCAGTCTTTGCCCCGTCTTGTTCCTATATTCTCTGTCTATCGCGCCATGTCTCAAGTCGATGAAAAAGCATTCGGCGCTGATGCCCACCATGTCGAGGAGACGGTCAATGTCTTGCACAATATGCGTGGAGTCGCGGCCCTTGCGGTCTGCACCCGTCTAGAGCCCATCTCGAAGCTCAGCAAGCGGATGATTCAACTCTATGCCATCTGCAGTCTCATGTTCCTCGGGTCGACTATGGGCGGCTACGACGGCTCCCTCATGGGTAACTTGCTTGCCATGCCATCCTTCCAGTCACAGTTCGACGCCTCCATTCTCGGAGTGCAGACGGGCATCATCATGAGCATGTACTCCATCGGCTCCGTGTGCGCGCTGCCCTTCATCGGCCCCCTGACTGATACCTGGGGCCGCCGCGTGGGCATTGCCATTGGCTGCAGTCTCCTCATCCTCGGTACCATCATTGAGGGTGTGTCCCATCGTCTCCCGCAATTCCTCGCCGGCCGGTTCTTCCTGGGCTTTGGCGCATGCATCGCCAACGTCGCTTGCCCATCGTACGTGGTCGAAATCGCCCATCCGGCCTACCGAGGTGTGATTACCGGTCTGTATAACTGCTGCTACTACCTCGGTGCCATTCTGGCTGCTGTTGTCCTGCGCGGCTGCGTCCACTACACATCTAATGCCGCATGGCTCATCCCCACCTGGCTCCAAATGTTTTTCCCCTGCGTGCTGCTCGCGGGGTGCATGCTCTTCCCCGAATCGCCTCGCTGGCAGTATGCCCACGGCCAGGTTGACAAGTGCCTCGCGTCGCTGGTCAAGTACCACGGCAACGACAACCCGGACTCGCTCTACGTGCAGCTCGAGCTCCGCGAGTTCGCTGAGGAGCTCGAGCTCGACGGCGCCGACAAGCGCTGGTGGGACTACCGCGCGCTCTTCAGCTCGCGCGCCGCCATGTATCGTGCCATCCTCTGCGCTGTCGCCGTCTCTGCCTTCAGCCAGCTGACGGGCCAGTCTGGCGTCTCGTACTTCCTCCCCGCCATGCTCACCACCTCCGGCATCACGAACTCCGCCACCATCCTGGACATCAACCTAGGCATCACGCTCGCATCCGGCGCGGCCGCCTGCATTGGTGCCAGCCAGATGGACCGCTTCGGTCGACGCAAGATGCTCATCTCGTGCTGCCTCGCTCTCACTCTGCTCTGGGGCGGCATGCTCGGGGGTACGGGCGCGTATCAGATCCACGGCAGCGTTACCGCGGCGAACGTAAGTATCGCGTTCATCTTCTTGATCGGTATCGTCTTCTCCGCCGCCTATACCCCGCTGCAGGCACTGTATCCCGTCGAGGTGTTGGCCTACGAGCAGCGTGCCAAGGGGATGGCCTTGCAGAATATGGCCGGCAATGCTGCCGGGTTGATCAACCAGTTTGCTCTGCCAGTCGCTCTGAAGCGCATCAGTTGGAAGACGTACTTTGTCTACCTAGCTGTCTGTTTCGCCGAGGCGGTATACTATTATTTCATCATGGTTGAGACCAAGGGCCATACTCTAGAAGAACTGAATGAAATCTTCAAGGCCCGTAATCCACGCAAAGCGTCCTTCCTGAAGAAGGAAACTGTCGATGAAGAGGTGGCTAAAGTGAATGAAGGGGAAGTAGGTTTAACGTAATCGGACACCGAGCGAGACACGCCTCAGCCCCCGAAACCTTGCAACCTCCAAATCACCATCATATCCAGACTTTCACCCAATATGGCATTAAAACAAGCAGATTCAACAGCAAAATTAGAAGATCGCATATCTCTTGTGTAAGGATGGAAGGAATGCGGAGGATCCGGAGATCGAGCAGCAGTGAGGTCGCGTACAGGCTACGTGCTAGCCTAGCCAGGGACTAATGCAATATATTCACAACGATATACTTGAATGCTATGTTCCTTGTGTTCTCTGACTTCTCTCTCAGAAGTGCGGGGATGCTGTCAATGCGATCTGACCGCGATCCCGTGTCACGTGACTTACTTCATCACAACTTCTTCAGAGGTGAGAAGATTCGCCTGAGGAATCATCTATGAATTTTCGGGCAGGCGTAGGGAAATACGAATCCTAGGCGGAGTCAGAACCCTTCCGGAATTTCAAAGGTGACTGAGTCAGAACACACCAGCTGCTCTGGGGAAGGATGCCATCCCGTTGTATTGAGTACGTATGTCTTTCCGTTTCCTTTTGTCTGGAGTACCAAAAAGCACCGAGCGTCACACTTCTTGCAAAAATATTCGATTTTGTTAAAAATTGTTTTTCTCAGGCGCAGGGTGCGCATCTTCTTGGAGTGGTTCTGAGACATTGGCTAAAGTCGATCGATCGTAGCTTCTAGTCGTAATAAGGCCGGAGTGAGCGGAAGCTGCAATACGGAGGAGACACTGGTATACGTGGCGGATTGAGCAGTTATAGCTTGCTCCGAGAATATAAATGGCTAATAATTAAGTAGTCGATGCGACTGCTGCATTTTACATTCAATATAAACAGCATAATTTAAGTAGCCATCTGCTCATTTATCGTCATGACTATAAGACTACCTAGGAATCCTTCAGTTTTGATATATGTTGAGCAGTAAGTTGAATATCAGACTGGAATTAACACTAGTGCAACAAAAATCTCAGGGATGGGTTACGATCGAAATTGCTCAAATCCTTCTGGTCATTCATATTGGCACGATAAATGGCCAGGATTTCAGCACTCGGTTCAACCTCTCAAGTTTATCCTAGCCCTTCTCTGATCAGTTCCAGTCTTCTAGAGTCATCAGACTAACATCTCACTTGGAGATTGCTCAGAATCCTTACATGAACTGACTGGAGAGTGACTCGAGGTTGTAACTGTCCATAAGAGCCTTCAAACATTAGAGCCTCTACGCTTGCTGGCTTACGCCTTTGTCATAGAGAATACAAATGGAGCATCAGAATATAATATCACCGTGCTCGTTGCGTTACAACGGGAACGCGATTTTAGCGCAAACAGCTTTTCGCCTGTGCTTGTAGCACTATCCTCTATGACCGAATCTACTGGAGACGATGCTGGTGATAGTCCCCTGGCGCATACGAAACTCGAAAATTAGTCGACCTACTTGAAAGATTACGGGAATGACTTACAAGTTGAGAAGGTTTTATTCCAGCAAGACACCGTACAGTTTCAAGCTCATGGGTCTCTCTCGTCTTCCCTCTTTCGTGCCATTTTCAATGGCCAGGCGGGACATGGGGGTATTGAAAGTTTGAAACTTGGCTGTGCAGCCACGTGACAGTAGCCCACAGAGGAAGCTCTGTTGGTCAGACCTCGCATAGTGAAGAATATAGCTCGGGGGACTTTCCTTACTAAGTTAGATAGAATTCGACAAATTTCCAGGACCACTGTCTTACGAGCGCTAAGTGGATCTGCTGTACGACATGCCGCAGAGAGAGAACAGCCATTGAAGAAATTACCAGTTACCTACCCGGACTGCCTTTGTTCGCGCGAGTACATAATGGTAAAGTTGCCGATTTAGATATTCCGTATGTTGGAGGTTTCTTCATTAAAAAATATTTCTCTCATAAAACTGCGAGGGTAGCAAGACGATATTTCGATCACCAGGAGACGAAGAGTGAACCCTGTCGTAAATGTTAAACAATGATTGGGTGGTCGATCACTTGTGGACCTAACCAAGTGGGTCGTAATAGCTGCCAGTCGTCCCCCGATCTCTCAGAATGGTTTGGGCTCATCTCGCAACTAAAGTTGAACGCTCAAAGAGGGCGTTTCTTTCGAAGAACTAGTTTGGACGGGGCTAGTCTGTTTAACTGCATATTTCTGCTTTGGTCAGATGAGGCATACCCTTAAATTGATGTTCTTACTCTTGGCTCCACTTGCGATCAACCGAAAAGAATATAACTACCTGTTGATGGGCATTTCTCCGCAATTCCCGGATGAATTTTCATTCGCCCGATATCACTATTGAGCAGTAGCTCTTTTGGAACTATCTAAGAATGGAGCTAGCACCAAAAGGGTTGAGGGCAGCTCACGTCTAGGGTGGCCGCGGGTCGGATCGGGTCATGACCCTGATGACTCAATGGATCAAGGTCACCTGACTGACTAACTCAGAACAGCAAGTTTTCCCTTTCCGTGTATAGCTTGATACACTCTGTAATTTTGAGCATCCAATCACAACAAACCCGTATTCACCGCCTTCACCGGCTTTTGTCCGTAGATTGCAGCACTTGAGATATAGGATGGAACCAATGGATGATGAAGTCGCAAGAAACACACCAACATTGAATTATTTAGCCTTGATTACACGAGTATGTATTGTCTATAGATGTATCACAGTCTTGCTCTTTTCAAAATGGTTACCATGACTCTTTCTCGCCTTCTGTAGCTCGAATGACAAAAACTACGACGCTGTAGAAAATAATGGGGTGGTTGCACTGTATATATATCCAGGCCACCTAAAGCATTTGTGTATTGCAAATCGAAACATGAAATTTGACACTTTGAACGAAGGATACTGGGCTATAATTTGCATCAGGTAAAGTGTCTACCTTTTACAATATGCTGATATGGGAAATAACATAATTTATTTATGAATTCCAGGGATCATTGTTATCGATGTCTTCGACCGGGTTGGATCAACAAACGGGTTATACGACCCGGATAAGCACTCAGAGTCAATGACTCCATGGAGTACGGAGCAAAGGGCACGTGTCAGTTGTAAGGCTCAACGCGATCGCGAGTTCTTCCCTGAAACATCACCTTCATGGCTTCATCTCAAGGCATCATCTAACATGGACCAGGAATCAACTCCGTTTCTTCCTCCTTCATCACTTAACCGTGATAATGAGAGCATCCTTAGCTCTTAGACATCCTTTAATCTATCTTGGTCCAACTCTTTGAAAGCCAATACTCTTAAGGGCCTGGTTCTTAGCGGTCGTGCAGATGAACCCCCTCCTCAGCTTCAGCTATCGTCAAACCGCCATTATGTCATCTGGACAAAGGAAACATCAGACATCTTTGAGCAATGGTTGAGAAACACGCCCTTTGTTCAAGCAATTGAGAATCAAAGCAACCCTCAGAGATTTTCAGTCCCTAAGTGGAATAACAGCCAGCGACGCTCGACGGAGAGGACATGGGACAACTTCCATGAAGGTGCTGAGGTATATCAAGGCGTCCCTAAGGTGATTTGCAAGTATTGTAGTACTGCACAAAACCATCCTGGTATCACCAACTAGGGTACTTCTAACATGATTCGGCATCTTACAGGCCCTGGCTGTCAGAAGCGTGGAAAGCGGCCTAGTGATGTTCAGGCAACATTAGATAGCCATTTCAAAAAGGTCAGTAACATCACCCTATTTTTAAAGCCCTTTTACACGTACACTAATACCTTCGTTAATAGGCACGCGTCCTCAGGTCTGAAACTTCAGAAATTCCAGCTTTCACTGATTCCCAGTTCTCTAGTCGGCTGATCAAGTTTATCCTTTCCGCAAATATACTGTTTCGTACTGTGGAATCAGACGAGTTCAGGGATCTCCTACAATTCTGCCGCCCATCTATCAAACTTCCTGGTCGGACACAGCTGAAGTCGCTGATCATAGACTGTGCGAATCAAGTCCGACAGCAGATCCTCCAGGAACTGCCTAAAAACCGGAAGCTGTCGATTGCTGGACCAGTCCAAACCACCTCGCCTTCTTCACAGTTCTGGGCTATTTCATTACTAATGACTGGGAATACAAGGAAGTCTTACTCGCCTTTCATCCTCTTCATGGAAAACATTCTGGGAAGTCGCTAGCAAACCTGGTGGCACAGACTCTTCAGTGTGGAGATCTAATGTACCAGGAATGTGCCGTAGAGCGACATTTGTGCAATGTTCTTGCAAGTTCCTGGCTCATCGCACTAAGTCACAGTCAGCCAACGCGGAGATGTCAACTTGGGTGTCAACACGCCTCAAGACCTCCGGTAGTACTAGTGCCATCTGAGCGGGCCGTCGGTACCTACGGACATCGAAGTTTTTCACTGCAGTCGTTCCCATCATAAAACAAGAGGGCTTTCATTACACAATGTACCTGATCCACGGAGGAAATGATCCATCACTAATGATGGGTTGCGGGGTCCGGCTGGTGACCAATGATTTCCTGATACGGATTGGTGCCACGGTCGTCCCTACGTACTGGTCATTGCCCTCAACCTCGAGAAGCTCTTCTATTGGCCCAGGATGTCTGCTACCTATGTATGTGAACTGGCACTCTGACACGAGGCGATCCTCGAATAACCGTCCATTATAGACATCCTCGCCACACAACGCTACTTGTCGTCAAGACGAAATGTTGGGAGTATACCTGCTAACTTCCTTCGTATGGCTATTTCCCGGTTACAAGCACCCAGAGATGAGAAGATGCTTCCTGAAAAGGGAATTTCCAGTCTCCAATGAACCCGACTCCTTGTAAGACGGTTAATTGAAGCCATAACATTTGGATAGTCAATTGAAATTGGGCCTATAGATCAACCGTGGCACCTTTCCCCGACGGGATGCTTGAAGCAACGGTTTCAATATCAGACATTCACTTTAGGAACGACCCAACATATAAATACCAACAACCTGGAAGCCCTCCTTTTTTTTCCCACTATGTCCATTGATTATCCTACGGAGTGATTTGTATATCTAAGTGAGACCACATTGGAGAAGTGCTGAACCAGAGACTCGTGGTCATATCTCCGAAAGCTTAAAGAGGCGTACGCTGCATCTGATTCAGTTTCAAGCTCTCCAATGATGGAAACAGTCTCCACGGCACCCGAGCTCAACGTCGCAAACTTGTCTTTTTTTGCCGATTCCGATGCCGCGTCAGAAACGAGCGACGATCGTGCATTCATCGCTTCTGACACAGAACAATTGTCATATTACTCAAGCATCTCATCTGAAGCCTCCGCCGACATGTGCCCATCGTGCTCCACTCGTAGCAGAAGCTGCCTGTCAACTCAATCACCAGAAAAATAGCCGTCGAACTTGGCCGGGAGGTAGAAAGCGTGTTCACTCTATAGTCTGACGTTATCCATCCACCCTTTTGCTACGCCGGCCTGATGATGGTGCGTGGGGTCTAAGAATCAGGCAGTTTGCCAGCACTCTCCAATATTCAATTGCTATGAACGACCATAGTACAGCCTCAGGAGAAGTTGGTCCAGATGGTACACCGAGTTTCTCGATGTAAAAGCTGAGATGTACCCAAAAGTAGCACTCAGACGCACGCCTCCAACGACATTCCACCAGCCTTTCAGTGGCCGTAGACTCCTCACCAGGACTACTCCGAGGACAGATCTTTCCTGAGGAGCTTGGACTTCCTCGCCAACGCGTAACAGAAGTCCTTGATACTCTGTGTACCCAAAAACTCCAGGATAGGGACGGTAACCTGAATATCACTCGCCACCCAGTTCCGCATTTCCTGGAAAGAAACAAGTTAGCTCGTCAACAATCTAGGCATCCATCCCTGACATGAGTCTTACCACAGCCACTAGAGAGTCCAACCCATAGCTGCTCATGCTCTGGCCGTCGTCCACCCCAATTTCTTCCTCGGGGAGCATCAGGAGGCTCGCCAATTTACCCACTACGGCACTCAGCACCAAACCCTCTGCGTCCGCCATCGATTCTGCTAGCGGCAGCAACTCTCTGATGCGCTGCTGCCCCGTCCCATCGGCGCCAGCTCCATCACCCGCTCCACCATTGGCCGCCGCTGCCAACGTTGCCATCTGCCGCGCGTAGGCGAACTGGGGAGCTGAGTACAGTGCGCGGGCCGTCCCCCTGTTCTCCAGGAGCCGTGCGGGCCAGAGACCTGTTATGATGTTGCCTGGGTCGACCTTGTTCGCCTTGAGTGGCGCTTGGGCCTGGGACCGAGCGGGGAGACAGGCTTCGATAAGAGCTAGACACTCGGCCTCAGGAATAGGCTCGAAACCTTGGGCGAGGAGCCGATTATGCGTGCCGATGCGGTCAGCAACGTAGCCGACGCCGACGACCATTCCGAGATCCATGGTCGTTGTGGCCGCCCAGCCCAACTGGTTGTTCCTGAAACTGGCAAAGGCGTCTTGGAACGTGCCTGCAGCGTTGTAAGCTGCCTGGCTGGTCACGCCCAATATCGCGGCCATGGAGGAGAGCATAACGAAGAAGTCCATGTCGGCCGGCAGTAGCTCGTGGAGGTTCCAGGTGGCCTCCACCTTGGGCTTGAGTGAATCAAGCCATGTGGACAGCTCCATGTTCCGGAAGAGATCATTCTTGATCACGAGACCTAGGTGAAGGACGCCCTTGATGGGCGGCAACACGCGCGAGTCGAGCTCTGCCTTGAGCGCTGCCTTGTCGGAAGCGTCACATGCTATGACGGTAATCTGTGCCCCGAGGCGTTGGAGGTCTCTGACAGTGTCCTGTGCCTCAGGGGTTGAAGCACCGCTGCGGGAGATGAAGACTAGATGACGTGCACCGAGATGCCGCACCATGACGGAAGCGAAAGATCGCCCGATGCCACCCAAACCACCAACCAACACGTAGGCAGCGTCGCTATGCAGCGAGGGACGAGGGGCACCCTGCGGCATAACCCTTCCTGACTCCCCTTTCCTAGGTTCCAGTACGATCTTGCCGATGTGTCTTCCTGCCTGCATTGTGCGCATCGCGCTTTCAATATCGCCCAATCCGAACGTGGCAATGGGTTCTATCGGCTGAATTTCCTGACGACGAGCCATATTCATGACGCTCTCCCAAAGCTCTGAACCCTTCTCGAGTCGTTGAAGGAGGAGTGACATGAGGTCGACTGTCAGGAAGCTGATACTCTTGGCGAGCGACGCCATCTCGAGTGAGGTGTTGATGGCAAAGTCCCGCTTCCCGAGCTCGACGAAACGCCCCCAGGGAGCGAGGCAACGCATGGACGCGCGGAGAAGCTCGCCTGACAGTGAATTAAAGACGACATTGACGCCCTTGCCCGCTGTTGCTGCCATGACGCCGCTCTCAAATCCGGCGTCACGACTCCAGAAGATATCCTGCTCCGCAATGCCATATCGGTCCACAAGGAGGCGCTTTTTCTCACTGTTGCCAACAGTGGCGAGAATACGCGCGCCGGCCCTGCGACACAGCTGGATCAGCGCCTGACCTAGACCCCCGGCTGCGGCGTGGACAAGGACGATGTCGGCAGCATCTACAGCGGCAACACGCACCGAGTGCAGCGCTGTGCAGAAGACAATGGGCAGAGTCGCTGCTTCAGCAAAGGTCATGGTCTCGGGGAGGTGCTGTGCACGGCTGGCTGGCACACGCACACATTGAGACAACGCGCCATCTGCAGGCGCAACAACATGGTCACCAACTCGCATCTTGCTCTGGTCGACAGCAGAACCAACGGCCGTCACGGTACCGGCGCACTCGGCACCTAGATCGGCCGCTTCGATTTGGCCCATGGCCATCATAACATCTCGGAAGTTGAGTCCGGCTGCTCGGATTTCGATTTCAACCTCGTTTGCACCCAGCGGACCGGCCACGCGTGCATCATCGCCGAAATACAGGCTATCCAGCATCCCAAGCTGCGCAACTTCCACCTTGAGCCGCCTTTCGGCCTGCGTGCCAGTGTTCATACTCTGTACTGAAGGACGGAGTACGCCCACCCGGGAGGTGACAAAGTGCTCCACAGCAGTGTCTTCCGTGAATCGTAGCAACTGGATAGTGCTGTTGCGCTCTATAAACTCGAGCTCTGGGTCGCCGCCAGAGTCTCCATCGCGGAGACCCTGTTTCTCATAAGTTTCAAGCGCGTGGCGGTAGACACGGGTCAAGGTTTGCGAGAGCTGCTCTCCTGCCAACATGTCTGTTCCTGGCTCGAGGTCGAGGTGCACCAGAGGACCGCCGATTTCCGTCCGCAACGTCCGCAATAGACCACTGGCCAAGGCGAGGTCGGGCGAGCTGGACTCGGGATAACAAGCCCCCCGCGTTACCCACATGATACCCTCGCTGCCCGTCGCCAGGGACTTGATGGCTTCCCAGCTGGCTTCGTTTGGGTTCCGAAGCATGGACGAGCTACCGAGCTCCAGAAATATCGTGTGTGTGTGCTCGTCTTGCTGCTGCAGCTTGGAATCCTGTACGTATTGCTCCAGTGTGAAAGCTTGTGCGGGCCCCATGCTTCCGAGAGACTCGCAGACGGCCCCAACAACGGCTGACGGGCATCCTGAGCCGCTCACGACGCGGAAGCATTGGTCAGTGGCCGGGTGCTGATGGCTCTCTTCGGCAACGGCCGTCGTCACCAGCGTTGTCCCCTTGTGTGTCAAGCTGTCTTCGGTGTCCCAGACCGCTGCCTTCAGTCCAGAAAAGCCGGTCCTCTGAAAGACTTCATTCCAACCATCCTCGTCCAACAGGGGAGAGTCCTGCCTATGCGCCTCTTCGGCAACCCACCACCCCGGAAAGATGCCAAACAAATCGCCGACGCCCCCATACGGCTTGCGCATCAGCTCAACGAGGACGAGTGTGCCCCCGGGCCTGAGAAGGTGGCGCGTATTGCGCATAGTCCGCTCGAGGTCCTTCGTCGCGTGTAGGACGTTCGATGCAACGATGAGGTCGTAGGTCCCGGCGACAAACCCTTGATCAACAGGATCCGTTTCGATGTCGAGCTTGCGGTAGGTGATGGGCAGGTCCTCCCACCCCTTTTCGGCCATCTTCGCCTGGAATGGGCCGAAGAAGCCTGGTGAGACATCGGTGAAATCGTAAGAGATAAAGCGTGGCATGTCGGACCCTGACGATCCGGCCAGCTTCTCCAGGATCGGCATCGTGGCACCTCCCGTGCCGGCTCCGATCTCAAGCACACGGAGGCTGGGGTTCTGGTGCGCAAGTAGATCCACGACTATTGCCGCCTGTTCGCAGGACCGCCGCATGCGTACGTTGTTGGCATAGTAACGGCCAAGAGCGTCGCCACGGGTCACTACGGAGAGCACGTCTACCTCGTCGCGCAGGAACGCGGGGAGGTGGTCGCCCACGAGAGCCACAAAGATGCCCTCGTCGCCAGTGGAATTCCGTCCTTGCTCCCACACAGCGGCGCGCTGCTCAGCGGTCTTCGCGATCCACGCCTTGACGTCGTGTGGGTTGCGGCCTGTGTGAACGTCGTCTCGGAGGCGCGTCAAGGAGCGGTAGAGCTTGGCGCGATCCTCGTTGCCCTGGGGGAGATGGCTGATGTCGGGCACCTGCGCAAGTGCTCTCTCGGCCATGATGTATCCCATCTCTTCGAGGAGGAGCAGGTCAGCCCGCTCTGCCTCTGGGTTCAAGGGCTGCAGGTGGGCGCAGATTTTTGAGAGCAGCTCCGACGTCAGGAAATCGGGATCTGGCTTGAGAAGGGGCCGCAAGCATTTCTTGATGGGAAAGCTGTCTTTGGCGCTACGCTCGCCTCCTCCAGCGAGCGAGGTGAGTGTCAACCCGTCAATTCGCACCGTGGGCTCTGGGTGTGTTGTCTTGTCGCCGACGAGCTGGCCACTCAGCGAGACTACCGTCTGACGTCGGTTCGCCTTATCAACGTGAACAGCGACATCGAACTGCTCGCCAGGAGTCTGGGAAATGCCGGCCGAGATGTGGACACTCGAGATAAAAGTAGGCACTACCGCACCCTGGACGTCCAGCCGTAGTGGCATAACGGCATGCAGACAGGCGTCTAGAAAGGCAGGGTGAACGACGAAAGCGCTGTGGTGTTGCATCGGCATGTGCGAGCACATGTCCGGAACAGTGATGGTTCCCAGGGCCTCCGATCCCCTACCATCATGGCGAACTCGCGTCAGATTTTGAAATGAAGGTCCGTACTCCAGCCCAATGGCAGTCAGACGGTCATATAGCGCAGCAGGGTCGATTTCGTCCGTACAGGTGTTTTTCGCGATACGCCAGCGATCAGCATTCCGCCCCTTCTCCAGCTCCGCGAGGCGGCTCCCACTGACCTCGTTACTGTTGCCGCTGTACTGATCGACTGAACGCACGGCAATGAGACCACGGCAGTGCTCAGACCACCTGCCGTCCGCGCCGCAAGACGTGACCAAGAACTCACTCCACACGTGAGAGGCAGAGGAGCCCGTCTCGCGGAAGCCCCTCTGTTGAGAGGGCCGCAGGCTCAGCATCGTCTCTACCTCGTCCGTGCTATCGGGGATCACGAGTGCCTGTCCAATGACCACCTCGCGCAGGTCGAACCCGCCGATAGCGCCCGTCCCGGACTCCTGCGACGCCGCGGCGTGCTGGCGAGCGGCTTCGATGGCCATGCAGAGGAAGCCCGCTGCCGGGTAAACGGTCAGGCCCTGCACGCGGTGGTGCCGCAGCCAGGGCAGCTCCGAGACGCGCATCCAGTTGCGCCAGCGCGGTTCCAGCGGGTTGTTGAAGCGGACAATGGCGCCGAGGAGGTCGTGGCGGGCCTCCTTGCGCATGCGGTAGAGGTAGCTCTCGCGTGGCTCGGCCCAGTAGCGCGTGGCGTGGTTCCAGGGGTATGATGGCAGGTCGACGAGAACGGAGCCTTGGACAACCTCGCTGCTCGGTTGCGGTTCCTTGTCGCCGTTGACATGGCCATTGGCAAGACCATTTGACAAAGGAGCATGGACAGCCGGACTCTGAGCCTGGTTGACTCGGCTTAGATCCACAGCAAACCCCTTCTCGAAGAGTGCGGCGGCAAGATTCAGCGCTGTTTCGTGGGCGTCCTCTCCGCGACGAAGAACAGACAGGTAGGATACCTCGGACAGGGCTGGCTCGGCTTGGAGTATCTGACGGATGGGACCGGCAAGTGCCGAATGGGGTCCAATTTCGACGAGAACATCGACAGGTGCTGCGTTTTGAGCTTTGTTGTTCTTGGGGTCCCTCTTCCTACTTTTGCCGCCAAGCTCTTGACACAGCCTACTCAAAGCGTCACAGAAGCGTACTGGCTGAACGAGGTTCTCGACCCAGTAGTCGGCGCCCAGCTGGCTTGGCTCGTCGAGGCGCTCACCTGACACTGATGAAAACATGGGCGCCCTTCCAGTCGGCAGCGGCTCGTCATGCTGGAGGTTGAATGAGGATGACTTCGTGAGTGCGGTACGGTAGCCTTCTGCCACCGCTTGCATTGACCGCGAGTGGTAAGCTACATTCACAGGGAGCTTGTGAACTTGGACCCCACGAGACTTGCACAGCTTGACGAGCTCGCCAATGCCCTCGGCTGGGCCTGAGACAGTATAGCTCAGCGGGCTGTTATAGCAGGCGATGTCACACCCGTGCTGCCCACTGTGCGCCTGCAGCTCGCCAAGAAGCCCGCGGACCTCTGTCTCGGACGCTGCCACGGCCGCCATGCCGCCGCTGTGCAGCTCCGGTTGCGACGCCGCCACACCACGGAAGTAGGCAGCCGCCATGGCAGCAGGCCCGCTGATCAGCCCGGCTGCATACGCAGCCGCGATCTCGCCGCTGGAATGGCCAACCACTCCCACCGGGTTGACGGCCCAGTCCGCCAGCAGGTCCACCAGCGCCAGCTGCACCGCCGTGCACAGCGGCTGGCTGATGCGGGTCAGCCCGACGCGCGTCGCGCCCTGCTCGCGGCACAGCTCCTCTGCGGCCGACCAGTCGGCGCCGAGCTCGCGCAGCCAGGCGTCGCAGCGCGCGAGCGAGCGGGCGAACGGCGGCGCCGAGGCCAGCAGCTCGCGGCCCATGGCGAACCACGCCGCGCCCTGGCCCGTGAAGACGAAGGCCAGCCCGGGCAGGGTGCGGCGGGTCTTGAAGGCGTGGTTAGAGGCCTGGAGCGCCGCGACGAGGTCGGCGGGCGTGCGGGCGACAAAGGCGGCGCGGTACGGGAGGAGGGAGCGGTGCTTGATTAGGGTGTGGGCGAGGTCCGCGAGCGTGTCCTCGTTGTCGTTGTTGCTCCGGGCTTCGAGGTAGGAGGCGAGGCGCGAGGCTTGGGATGAGCCGGCTTCGGCGTTGAAGGCTGAGAGGGGGAAGATGCGGCGCTGATGGCTGGTGGATTTTGCGGGCGACGAGTGGAGATAGCCGTTCTGTCCGTTCAGGCCGTTCTGTCCATTCTGCTGAGGAACTTCTTCGACTCCGGGGCCGGTGATGTCCAGCTGCGCTTTCCGCAATGTCTTCAGTTCATCCCGGCGGAAGGCAGATTCGTCCCTCCAGTCTGAATTATGGTAGCCATTGGTAACATGATTTGTAGCAGAATCTAGGTCCGAAGCAGGAGATGGGATTCTGGCCGGCCCTGGAACGGGTAGGCTGGCAAGGTAGGCTTGTGTGTGGTCCAGAATAGCACAGGCGTTGGTGCCCCCAAAGCCGAAGCCGCTGACAGAAGCACGAAGCACGCCTGATTGAGTCGGCATCCATGGCCGGGTTGTCTGTGGGATCTGGTCTTGGTCAGCTCCGACGTGGATCAAGGCAAGACTTGCCGGTCTAAGTGCCGTGGATCGTCGATGGGGGGTAACAAAGTCAAAGCGACGATATCAAGGTGCAAAACAGAGCATGGTGAGTCAGATCTTTTCTTACCTCAAGCTTCCACTTCTTCAGAGGTATGCGCTCGTTTGCCTTTTGGAAGCCAGCATTCGGCACGATAGTCTGGTGCTCCAGCATCATGACTGTTTTTACCAAGCCTGCCACGCCAGCAGCGCCCTCAAGATGGCCGACGTTTGTCTTGACGGATCCTACGACCAAAGGTGCCGCCCGAGCAGGCGCACCGGACGCGCCCTGGCCGCAGAAGACGTCGGAAAGGGCAGCTGCTTCTATCGGGTCGCCCGCCTGGGTGCCCGTCCCATGACACTCGGCATACGTCGTCTCGGCAGGGTTCAGCCCTGCGTCGGCGTGGGCTCTGCGCAGCAGTGCTGCCTGGGCTTTTGCACTCGGGAAGGTGATGCCGGGGGTGCGGCCATCTTGATTGCACCCCGTATTCCTGATGACGGCCCGCACGCAGTCGCCGTCGCGCAGCGCGTCTGCCAGGGGCTTCAGCACGAGGGCCGCCACGCCCTCGCCACGCCCGTAGCCGTTGGCGCGCGAGTCGTACGAGTAGCTGCGCCCGTCGGGCGACAGGAAACGCGTGGTGGTCATGGGGTTCAGCATGTCGTGGTTCAGCAGCGCGTTGGCCCCGGCCACCACGGCGCCGCGACAGTCGCCGGCCCGGATCGCCGTGCAGGCTAGATGCAGCGCGACCATGCTGGACGAGCATGCCGTGTCTAGCATGACGGACGGCCCGACCAGGTTGAAGAAGTACGACAGGCGGTTGGCGAGCAGCGCGTCTCCCGAGCCCGTCGCCTGGTACATTGGAACCGCGTCTGGGTCGCGGGTCATGGTCATCTGGCCCCAGTCTTTGCAGAAACAGCCTACAAAGACGCCGAGGGCTTCTCCTGATATGGAGGCCATGGGCACGCCGGCTGTACACCAGGTAAGCCGCGAGCCAGCGCGTGATGGGTTCCTTATCCCAGCCAGACAAGGGAAGAGCTTACGTACCATTCTCAAAGGCTTCATAGGTGCACTCGAGCAGAAGTCGCTGTTGTGGGTCAAGTGCCTGAGTCGGTAGGTCAATGACTAGGTCAAGTTGACTGGGGAAGCGAATAAGCGGACTTACTGCTGCTTCGGCTTTGGTCATGCCAAAAAAGGGGGCGTCGAAAAGGCCCAGATCTTCTTCCATGAAGAAGCCGCCCTTGACGTTTGACTAAGTAAGGTGATGCTTATATCAGTATCGAGAACAGACCATGGAACAACAGGCGGCTACAATTGATGTCTGTCGACTACTTACCGCGCCGTTCCGGGCTGGGTCTGGGTGGTAGAAAGCCTCGTGGTTGAAGCGCGTCGATGGTATTGGCGACCAGGCATCGCGGCCGTCGACCATCATGTCCCATAGCTTGCTTGGGTTGTGGGCTTCTCCGGGGAAGCGTCCTGCCATGCCAACGATGGCTATAGGCATTGTCTTGGAGTCTTGATGCATCTTGGCTATGTATGTATGTATGTCACGATGGGGGAAAGAAGTGTCGTTTCTTCGAGGACATGGGACGAGTGTGTAGACGAGTGATGTTACCTTAAGTAAAGAGAAGCACCTTCACCATCACCAATACCAACGACTATGCCTTTCGTTAGAGGTAGTCTTTCTTATTCTGCCGGCCACCGGACTGGGCTGAAGCTCCTTGTGTCGCGTATTCTGATAGGTTGGATCTCTACGATCTGACTAGCTGTTCAAAGCTCTGAGTCTATTTGTTGGAGCTATTCGTGAGGCTGAGGGCATCCATCGCCGGCGACTTTCGAGGCAAATCCTTCGCGGCGAATCGAACGGGGTATTTTGCAACTGCGTCCCGGTCAGGAAGACAGGAGGCCATGTAGACGCCATGCTAGACTGGTCAGAGTAGCATAGGATGAATCTTGGGTGCGCGAGCCTTCTGGGGTTTAGAAACCTCCGATTGTGTACTCCCGTTTTATCGGCGAGTTTTGCTTGCCGGGGCCTTTCACTACATAAGGCTTACACTTCTCTTCCGACTAGGTTGAAGTGATTGTTGTCTCATCCGTGGGGGTGTTTGGGTAATAGGTCGTGTACATGACTTTGGTGGATTGCATAAACGGCTCTCAGTGGCCCATCAGTTAGTTTATTAGGTGTAGTAACGTTAGATAGTAATAGGGTAATGTTTTATAGATTGTACACCTCACTGAAGGACAGTTGTTGATATGGTTCAATACACTATGAGACCGCTGTGCCAGACCTACATGTGTCCATTTCTGACATGCTAACCCCTGCCATCTCTGGACTATTGTCGACTCCTATTCTCTTCCAACCTAAACCAAAGGCAAGCAAAACAGCAACAGCTGCACTCGCCGTTGGATAGAACTACAAACATCAATCAGCCGGGTTCGTCAGGATCACAATCCCTACACTCACAAAGATCTGGGTCAATGCCTCGTTATAGGCCCGCAGTAGCTCAGGCAACTGGTCTGGTGTCACCAAATGTTGAATCTCCGTGGCGCCCGTGTTGATCACCAGCTCGGGGTCTACGAAAGGGGCATATTGCGCCAGGGCACCTGGTATACCGCTTCGGAATATGGTCTGGCCTACAGACGTGCCAATCGCACTCCCGAGATACATGAGTAGTGTGAGACTCGACGTCGCCATAGCAAGCTCTTCGCTAGGAAGACTTTCCTGGACGGCAATCACTGGCTTTTGGATATAGACTTTGAGTAAGGTCGATTGTGTGCAGAGGAAACGGGGGCTGACCTTACTATTTGAAGCGCCATTCCGCGCCCGTACCCTGTGATGATTTGGTATCCGATCCAGTGCCCAGTAGTCGAGGTCACAGAGAGCGTCGTCAAGAGCCCAGTGCCAACCGCCGAGAGTATGCTACCCGCTATTGCCCAAGGTGGCACGTAATGCAGCCTCCGGACTGGAGAGAACCAACAAATGAGTTGAGATTTCGGACAATGCTGTTAGATACGTACCTAATACTGCCGCAGTCATCATGCCGGCAATCATTGAAATCATCGAAGGCAGCAGCCTCACGCCGGCCCCGACCGCGCTCTGCCCCTGGATGGCCTGGAACCACAGGGGGAGATAGTACGTGACCACGGTCGTCGAGCCGCCCTGCATCGCGACAACAGCACTACCGAAGACAACGAGCGGGTGAAGCATCGTGCTTCGTGGGATCAGAGCCTTTTCCCCTGCGTATCTTGACCACATGGCGAACGCGACCATCGTCGCCACGGAGCCGCAGAAGAGCCCGATGATGGTGGGCGAGGACCACGCGAAATCAGCGCCTCCCCAGCTGATGGCAAGGAGTAGTTCTATGATTGCTGGCGCGAAGAGGAGAAAGCCTACGGGGTCGACGCTTCGGGGCAGCTCGGAGAGCGCTTGGCGGAAAGGGGGCTTCGGGGCCTGTTCGGGGATACGAACGGCGATGATGATAACGGCTGTGATGGCGCCGACAGGGAGAAAGATCCAAAAGCCTGCCACAACGTCTTAGGGTCTTAGGGTTAAACGACGTCAAGGGAACGACTTACACCACTTCCAGCCAAGGTGATCGGTCAGGGCGCCGGCGATCAGGGGGCCGGTGATGCCGCCGAGGGGTATGAGCGATATGGCGGCCCCGGTGATCATGGGCCGTATCCGAGGCGGACACGCAGCGGATATGATGACGAGGCCGCCGTTCATGAGGCCGGCGGCGCCGATTCCCGTGATAGCCCTGCCGATGATGAAGACGGGGCTCGTTGGCGCGACGGCGCACACAAGGCTACCGAGCTCGAATACGATGAAGAAGGCCAGGTAGGTGTGCTTGAAACTGATCAGCTGCTGGGACATTAATGGCGCCTTTACACAAACCTTGCTTGGCATGACGGTGTATATCTGGCCGGCCAATGGCTGGAGGACGCATCTGGTGGGTTGGTTAGGCGTGCATTCTTCCCCGACAGCATTTCTTGCACACAATGACTCACATTGGCACAAGATATGCGATTTCGTACCAGCCAACATCCGATATTCTGTGAAAGTAATCCGAGAGCTTTGGTATTACCTGGAGCATGTCCTATCAGTCCCGACTCGGCGACAGGACAGGGTTGATGAGTTGAGCCTACGGTAGATAGCATGGACAGATCCAGCCCGACCAAGTAGACGGCTAGATACAAACCCCCAATGAGGCTCCATAGGCGGGCACCCTGGAGGGTAGTTTCATTCGTGGGTGAAACCGTTTGACCGGGTCCGCCATTGATGATCGGTAACAGATTCTGGGGATCGTCTACCGGACGTGGCGGCCGTGATGTGGGAAAGTCGAGGTCCAGCATGGGCGTCGTTCCGAACCGAATCTCCGGACAAGTGACCTGTTCATCATGATGCATGCTTCTAGTCGTCAATGCGCTGAATGCACAGGTTAGAGGTGATAGAGTGGAAAAGACAAGGCACTCCTGATGGGAGAAGGAGCAGCCGCAGTCCAGCAAGTTCCTCTTCGATCCAGCTGCACGATCGGCGAGATTCTCGAGGGGAGTTGCGGGGCACCACTTATAGACCGATCATCGGCGAGATTCTCTAGAGTCTAGGCTCAGCCGCTCGCAACCTAGGGTATAAACATGATTCGCAGTGTCAGAAATTAGTCCACGCCAAGCCAAGCCGTTACACCAGGGATGGGCAGGGGTTTGTACTACGTGAATACAAGAAAATCTAGATATACACATGGCATACATAGTACTGTATTCGGCGTATAGTTGAGTGATAGCATATCCCTCCTCGGAATGGAGTCAAGTCAGTATAAGTAGTACAGCAAGTCCAGAACTAGTACCTACGGAGGTCCTAAGCTTGGCATCAAATAGGAACGCTTCTGTCTCATTTTCTCTATTGTTACAGGATGAAGCCTCAAGCTATGCCCCTTATCTCTGCAGACGATGAGTGGTCACCACTCAAAGCAGTCATTGTTGGTGATGCGGAACACTCGGCGTTTCCATCTGAGCCCGGGCATATGATAGCGGCCACGATGCCACCCGAGCATTTCGATATGTTCCGGCCTTGCAATCCTTTCCCAGCGGATATCGTGGCCAAGGCGCAGTCCGAGCTTGACAACTTCGCCTCACTGCTGGAGGGCCTAGGTATTCGCGTCTATCGTCCTAAAAAGGTTGACTGGCTTGAGGCCGGCGGATATACGGGGGCCATGCCGCGGGACGGCTTGATGACGGTGGGCAACACTCTCATCGAAGCTCCCTTCGCCTGGCGCTGCCGTCACCAAGAAATCAAACTGGGCTACTCAGACATCTTGCATCACCTCGGCAGCAGCGGCGGTACGGCCAGGACCTGTCGAGCCCCGGTCATCGTTGGGCGAGACACGTTGTACGATCACATCTCCAATGGCCTGAACGGACACATACTAAAGAATGGGAGCCGGATCAACGGAGCTATCAACAACTCCCGCCCGGCCTTCGACACAGCCGACTTCATGCGATTCGGAAAAACAATCATTGGGCAGCTCAGCAACGTCACCAACCTCAAAGGGACGCAGTACTTGCAGGCAATGGTACCGGAGGGATACACAGTCGAGCTCCTAGACGTCACTGACGAACACGCTATGCACATCGACGCGACTATTCTGCCGCTCCGCAAAGGGTTGCTGGTGTACAACCCCGAGCGCGTCACCGAGGCAAGGCTCCGCCGGCATGCCGTCTTTCGGGACTGGGAACTGCATGCCTACCCCTTTACCCCGCTCCACCGCGAGAGTCCCGCTCCGCCCATGTACATGTGTTCTCCATGGCTGGTGCTGAATGCACTGAGTCTCGACGAACGACGCATCATGGTGGAAGAGAAGGATACCGAGTTCGCGGCATGGGTAAGAGAAAAGTTTGATATGGAGCCCATTATGTGCCCCTTCCAGAATGTTAATAGCCTGGGCGGGTCTTTCCATTGTGCTACTGTTGATCTTGTTAGGTCATCATGAGCAAGCATAGACTTAGTGAGGTATATTGGAGTTTGTTACTAGGCTAATACACACTTAAACAAATGTTACTCGAAATCTGGACAAGCACCTGGTGCTATCTACCTGGGAAAGTGTAGTCCTAGTATTCCTTAAACTTTGCTACGTGACAGCCCGATGCATAAGCGCCTCAATCGCCCGAGCTATCTCGTCCACCGTCCTCGGGTCCCTCGGCACGACGTGGCCGCCATCGTGCATAACAAAGCTGGCCGTGCCCGGGTCGCAGGCGTCCAAGAGCGCCATCGATCCCGGGAGGAAGCTGTCACGCCTGCCACAGACATGTAGCGACGGCGTGGCCAGCCTGATTGCCCCCGACCTCGTCTCCTCCTTGTCCTCCTTGTCCTCCTCATCGGATGACCCCTCCCCGCTGCCTTCCATCATGGCCTCCTCTACCTCCGCGATGCCGATACCGTAGGCGTTGAACAGCACCACGAAACGCGCCAGCTCGGGCGACGGCGTCATGACGTCTAGCACCGGCCCCGTCGCCTGCCGCCGCCGCTCGTGCCGCATCAGCCAGCCGGCGGCCAGCGTGGCGCCCTGCGAGAAGCCAAAGACGCCGTCGAAAGGCCCGTGCTGGTCGGCGAGGTCGTACAGCTCCTCGATGGCGTCGCGCACCGTGGCGACGTCGGCCGCAGTCGGCGGTTTCTGCAGGGCTGGGGACTCGGAGGCGGAGCTGTTGCCTTGGTCGCCGGGCCAGGTGAACCAGCTGTGGAAGGGGCCCGCGTCGGCAAACATTGCGGACAAGCCGGGGCCTGGGGACTTGGTCTCGATGGGGCCGTCGGGGAAGAAGAACTCGAAGTGCTGCTCGCGGGAGGATAGCTTTGACAGGAGGGGCGCTGGCGTCGACGTCCGGCGTTAGTAGATGTCTCTGCCTCGATATGGTAGGAGTTGTATTGGAAGCTTACCTAGCTGTGCTTTCACAATCTGATGAGCGTCAGTCCTGCTGTCTGTCACATGGAAACATTCAAGTTGTGGTGCCATGGGCTGTACCTGTCCCGAACCACCCATGCCATGTAAACAAAGTATCCTACGCTGTGCCATAGCTGAAGGCCCGTGTCGACTGTGAACCGCTTGCAGGATACTTTGAATGGAACAACTCTAGTTCTATTCCTTTCGGTGAGAAAGGGTTTCCTTTCTTCTGCTGAGCGAAGGCGAGGGCGAGAGCTTACCCTCTGAAAGGGCAATACCGGATCAGGCAAGGCGGAACTTAGTAGTCTATGTAAGCTACTGTATGGCTGGATTGGCCCTTCTTGTGCAATACATCCCTTTGGACACGACTTCGGCGAGTTTTTCCCCCTGGCTGCATACAGCCCACACCATCCCTGTCAACTCGCCTGCCCAATCATCTATGAATGGTTCTATATTTGTTTAGACGCTATTGCAAATGGCGTTAGCCTTCGGAATTGCATTCTTCTAGCACGAAGATGTGCATTGAGGAGCTCTTCGATACAGGCATCGTCAGGCCGGAGGCGAGATGGAAAGGAAATATGTGCGATGCCTGTCCTGCAACAGTTGATATTTATGCTCTACAGTACAGAGGAGTTGCACGAGGAAACCGCACGAGGAGAATCAGTCAAACGTATGACATTAGACTAAATTGTTAGGATTAGTCTCTTCTATGTAAGGTTGTGAGCAGGTTCTCCTCCTGCGTGTTCACGTCTGACAAGACACTCTCGACTATCATGGCAATGGCACTTGGCCCGCTCGGTTCCATCGCCTTGAAAAAGTCGTTGGCACTTCCTGGTGCCGTTGCATTCTCAACGTAGGCCGCGTAGCTCTGCATTGTTTCCCTGAGCCGTTGTACCATCTGCGAAACAACGTGAAAGTGCAGTTCCGTGCTGAGTCTGGGGGGAATGGTTAGTCGCAGCCGCCCTAACCGGAACATGGGCATTTCCCCTGGTGGAGTCTGTGGAGTCTGTGGCCTGCCCCGGTTTGAAGCGTGGTATGGCTGGCTTGGTGAAGGTTGTTGCAACGTCTCAACGAGCAGCTCAAAGACCTGGATAAGCCTCACGTAGCTACTCGAGACCAGGAGTGTCGTGGCAATGTGGGGTTTCGTTGATTTTCGTGGCGGAACCGGCACGCCGACTTGTGATGAAGAGGACGGTGTGAACATGCCGAGTTCAGCCTCTCGGCTGTAGTCGCTGTCCCGAACTCCACATCGTTGCACCTTTTCAATGATGTCGACTAGATCTTCCGTGGCCAGGGCGACCTCTTCCATGTTCTTGGAAAGGACAGCCCCGGAAGCAAAGCTGCCTATCCCTGGAGCATTCGGCGTCAGCGCTAGGCAGCTGGTCTCCTTTCCGCTTGTGAGTGATTTTATCAGGCCCGAAAGCTTGACCTGAAGGTCCAGAAGACGGTGTAAGAAGTCGTCTCCCTCAAAAGCCGACATGACTCTCTCTGCTATTAAAGATCGCGGTGGCGTCGGCCGCAAAACACCGAAGGGTACGTGATCAAATGCTGTGGAAGGTGTCGATGAATTATTCTTCACAACCGGCGGCTCTCCTACGACTGAAAAATCGACAAAGTCGCCGGCGCCAAGCATTTCCAGGCCTTCGAGCCCTGGTGGACACAACGTCGCTTTTTCCAAGTCCTGTGCGGCCCCCAAGCGGTAAGGGTCCTCTTCGAACAGAGGTTCCTCCGTCCTTACTTGGATAGTCGGCTCGAAGGCGGGGAGTTGAGAGGCGAAGGTGGGTTCTGCTGCAGTAACTGACATTGGATGTGAGGAATGTCACAAAGGACTAAACCATCTCACCTTCAGTTGTGGCTTCTCTCGACTGTTTTCGTCGCTTGAGGCCCAGCTGCACTGCTCCCATGGCACGGCTGCTGCGGTCTGCAATACCCGTTTTGCGCCCCAGCGGCCGCCCTACTTTCAGGGCCGGACTATATTCACAAGAGACGCGCATTCGCTGGCATCGTTGACATTCTCCTGACTGTTGCAGCCGCACACATCGTGTTTTCATAGAGTGACAGCGGTCACATGCATCTCGGGTGCTCGTACTCGGCTCCGGCATCTCGTTGTTATCCATCTTTAAGGCGATAGAAGTGATAGATGGAGGCAGGGGAAATCAAGATGTCCAACCACAGGTAGAAGGGAGATTTTTGAACAGCACCAAGAGGTTGTTTAACTGCGTCAAATGACCCGGAGGATGCCCACTTTTCCCATTTCCCCGTTTCCTTCTTAGTCTTCCGACATGAATACTACATGACTAGTTAATGAGACGGAACGCCGCGGAGGGTGAGATTCTCACTTGGTTGCCTGGAAGGAAGGATCAGATCAAGCTGGATCAGCGGGATATTTCAGAAACATCCGCCCCATCACCCCATCGAACCCAATCTATGGACCCTCTCAATGCTCAAACTGACCCCTACTACATTGCGTCTTAGTCAGCACTAAGCCTTAGTATTTGGGGTTGGTAAGTTGGTTAGGCCCGCCATTCCAACCACCATGTTGAGCTAAAAGACTACTCCCTTCAGTCCTAGTGAGGCACTGTAGCGGCGCAGAAGGAGTGCAGGAAAAACATCCAACAGACTCAGCCAAGGATGTCAGAGGAGGAAGAACAAAGCGAGCCAATTGCCTAGTAAGGTGAGATTCTTCTAGAGTGAGTAGAGGCTAGATTGGGCCTGTAGAAATTAGGACTTCTAATGAACTAGACCAAAGGACAAGCACACAAAACAAACAGAGGTAGTGACAATGCTCAGTGCCTTTCCTTGTTTGTGGTGAGCATTGGCGGTTAATCAGTCTCTATGATTGGTGTTTTAATATAATATTAATACCCTCTGTGAACTGACCTGATTCAGGAGTGTTGTTTGAATCTGATCTTTCAATCCTTTTTTGGCCTTGAATTGCCACCAAACCATATCGAAAGGGACAAGCTTTTTCAAAATATTTATGTAAACAAAAAGGTACAGATTGTGATAATTCTAAACTCCTGGATATGGGTGTCAAATGTAGGACCTTATCAGTCTCTCTGCTTCCTCTAATAAACTATGATGCTTCGGACTTCGGAGCGGTGCCCTGTCAAAGAGGGGAATAGATAATGTTGGTATTTTTATGGCTTAGAGTTCTTGGCATATTATATGAAGCCAATCAATCCTTCTACAGAAGGACATCGTGGATATTAATGTTTCAGCTAGTTGAGTCCATAGAGCAGCCTCACCCGCTAGCTCCCCCGGGAGGCAGATTATTTTTACCCCCGGAATGCCCTCCAGCCGACGTCCCCGATGGGTAAATCTGCCTTGCTCCACCTTCAGCATGTCACCATTGCTGCGGCCTTTGCCTCTAAAATCTGATACAGTACCTGATGCATCTATCTTCCGGTCTCAACCAATCGTTCATGGCGCTCACAGGGGTTCCATGATGACAAGGCGCACTCAGTGACCGGGGCCGCAGATGGTGGAGCTACGGAACGTGGACGGACACGTAACCAACTGGTGTAGATCCAGGGGGGTAGATGTTTGCACACAGTCTGAGGTGATCACATGGCGGCTTTTTTGTGGCCAGAATGCTGTTTCTATGCTTCGGCCGTCTCGGGCCCGTTGTGCGCGCCGATTGCTCTTCGCAAAGAATGATGATTATTGCCGCGGCGCATGTGATGGTTAATGAACCTGGTGCGGAGGTGGAAGGGCTCAAGGTCCCTGGTACTCCATTCAGCTTTGATATTGTTGCTGGCACTGTGGATGTGGATATTCAGATGAAGGTGGATCAAGATCAACGCGGTGGAGCGTCCTCAGGTGAGTCTCTCATTCAACAACACTACACAACCGCTAGCAACACTGAGGATTCTCGATACATCAATAGTATACGGAGTAATGCTTGACTCTTGGAAAGGAGGATCAAGTCCTATTTGTCTAGCTTATGCGCTATCCTTCCTCAGAATACACACTCTCAATCGCATCTTCAAACCTCAAGTACACCTGCGCCCGGATCACGCTCCCTTTGGCCGTCCGAGGCACAGTCGCGCCGCGCACCAACTTTACCATCTCCTTGTCCAATCCCACCTTGAACGTACCATTGATATCGCGCTCGATACCATTCCAGACGCGGCCAAGAATGTCGCTATCCGACACGGCGCAGCCTGCCTTGACAAAGACCAGCACGCCGGGCCTTGGCCGGTCCTCGCCAAAGACCACGGCTTCATCGACAAGGTTACCGTTGGCCGACTTGATTGCCTCCTCGTAGGGAAGCGCGTTGATGCACACCAGGTCGTCTCCCGGATACGTCTTGACGACGTCGTCCCGTCGGCCCACGGGCTTCCACCGCTCCAGCGTCGGGTGCTTGAGGAAGAGGTCACCCGTGTGAATGGAGCCGTCCTCGCGGTTGGCCCACTGCTTGTCCTGGAGGGGGTGACTTGGCAGGATGACAAGCTCATAAAGCTGCTCGCCGTCGCTGCCGCTGGCGCCGGCACTGTCGTCGCCGTCGAGTGGCAGGAATGCCATGTGCGGCTTGTTGAACTTGCTGGGCTCAACGTATTCCCAGTCTGCGTCTCCAGGCGGCCGAGTGGCTGAATTCATGCCGCACGCCACTTCCGACATGCCGTACTCGTTTGCGAGCCGCACTCCCCGCTTGGTCAGCTTGTCGCCGAGCTGCTTGGGGAAGACGCCTCCGATGACGGCCACCATCATGCATTGTGCGAGTATATCGATGCTCTTCTCGTCAGACACGACTGTACTGAGGAGAAAGGGGACGAAATAGGCAATATTCGGCCTCGCTTCCTCGAGAAGCTGCCTGTAGCTCTCCGAAGAGAGCGGCAGCTTCTCATTGGCGTAGAAGGCCGGCCGGGTCTTCATGAACGACATCAGCACAGTGAAGATGCCGACCATGTAGTAAAACGAGGAGCCGACGAACACGGACAGCCCAGCACTTGGCGGCAGCGAGTTGAGCGCCATCATCAGCTCACGATGAGTCTTTGGGATGAGCTTGGGCAGACCCGTGGTACCGGATGAGTGCACGATGAAGACGACTTCGCTCGCCGCTGTCGTTGCCCAGTAGCTGCTCCTGTCTGCATTGCCGGTGGTCTTTGTTGATGCCTTCTCCGCGGATACTTCCTCCACGGAAGCCAGGGTGATGGTCTGTGCCGGCAGCTGAGAGGTGTCTGGGCCAAACGACTCGCTGATCAAATATCTGCAGGTAGCCTTCTCCAGAAGCTTTGCGGTTACTTCCTCCGAGAGCGTTGGCGCGAGGGCGAAGATCGTGTGGCCCATCTGTAGCAGGGCGACAAAGGTGACGACCCATTCGATTGTCGAACTTGCCTGTAGCCCAATAACCTTCGGCTCGCCCCCGTCTTCTCGCCGCGGGATTCCGCGGTGCTGATAGAACGTGGCAGCATCGTGTGCTAGCTGTTCAATCTGGTGAGGAGTGTAGTATGACAAGTCAGCCCCGACGCGCTGAAAGGCCATCACCTTGTCTTCCCTATGCGTGCATTGGGCCAAGTACTCTTGGATTGTGCTGGACTGTAGCGCCCCCTTGGAGGCCACCATCTCTGGCGTGTTGACTGTCATGTTGATTGCGGTGCGGAACGTGTTTCCACAATGTGAGGCCTATCCTCCAGGAGTATACAGTATTAAAAGCGGAGGCGACAAGCTGTGAATTTTCTTCGTTTTGGCCGGCGCGAAAAGACCGGCGGGTTTCAATATTGATGCATTCCTTGAGTTCTTGGTTGTAAGGATCGGAGCAATTCCCTTTGCCCACTCCAATTCACCGATCATCCTCGGCTGAACTTGAAAATCGCCGTTCACACCAACTTCTTCATTCGACTTCAAAAGTCGATAAGGCCTACTCCGTTTCGATTGAAACCTGCCGGCTGGAGGACGGCTCCGGGTTAGCCCCATGTAAGAAACATCCAGGCCTCGATACAGCTGCCTGTATCTGTAGTTGTTGGTGTTCCATAAGCCGCACATTTCCCTTAGCTACGGCTTGGGGGATCTTTGGTGTTCTTGCCCCTTTCTTTGCAGCTGTTTGATTCTTTCTCGCCTACAACCCACAAGCTTCAACATCACATGGACTTGCCTATTATCACCAATCTGAGCACCCTGAGCACACCAGCGCTCTGCGGTTGGCTCACAGCCCTCCTTGCCATATGGTACGTCGTGACTGCCATTCAGACATGGTATCCCCTCAGGCACGTCCCGGGACCCCGTCTTGCCTCCTTCTCTTACCTCTGGATGCTGTGGAACGATATCCGGGGCACGAACTTCGAGAAGTACACCAATTTTGGCAAGTATGGCTCTCTCGTCCGCAACGGCCCCAGGTCTCTGGTCACAGATGACCCGGAAGTCCTTCGGAAGATATCTGGCGCTCGGAGCCGGTACACAAGGGACGAGCACTACTACTCGGCCAGCAGGGTCGAGGCAGACAGGGAGAATATGATTACGATCCTCGACACGGCTAGACACGACGCCTGGAAGGCTAAAGTGGCCAGTGGTTACAGTGGAAAGGAGAATCCGGACCTCGAACAAGCGGTCGACGAACAAGTCATGCGACTGGTTGATCTGATTCGGCGCAAATACCTCTCCACCAGTGGCAATCTGCGTGCCGTTGACTTCTCCCTGCTCAGCCGATACTTCACCATCGACGTCGTCAGCCGTCTCGGCCACGGCAAGGCGATGGGCCACCTAGACGAAGGAGAGGATGTGTTTGGGTGGTTTGGCGATGTTAAGAAGCTCATAGTATTCCTTATAGCCACGGATATCCCGTGGATCCGGAGGGTTGTAATGTGGAAACCCTTGTTCCGCCGCTTTGGGCCGAAGCCAACCGACAGAAGAGGCATAGGAAGAGTTCTAGGGTACGAACTCCCTCTTAGTCCAGAATCACAACGGACCTTTCAACTACTAATCGTGCTAATTCCGCCATTCAGGTACACGCGGAACATTATCGCGGAACGCTTCGAGAAAGACGCAGAGCCTCATCAAGACATGTTTGTAAGGACTTTAATCTTGTCAATGCTGCTTTGAATCTTTGACGAATGTAGATCCTCTGATCTAACTCTGGTATAGGGCGCATTCATACGCCGAGGCCTTACAAAGGAACAACTGGAAGGAGAGGCTGTGCTGCAGCTTGTGGGAGGTTCAGATACAACAGCTACCACTATCCGCGGGGTTATCTTGCATCTTGCTACCTCACCCTCTGCTTACAACCAGCTCAAGGCCGAGTAAGTACTCTAGAGTCAATTTTAGCCCCAGTAGAGGGATCCGAGATTCTATAGTCCCAGGCTCCTGGACTTTTTCAAATCACAAAAACTGACTGCACTCCTATTGCGCAGGATAAAGGAAGCCATTGCACAGGGCCGAGCTTCATCTCCAATCACCCTTCAGGAAGCCCTGAAGCTGCCCTACCTACAAGCCGTGATCTGGGAGGGCTTCCGCATGAGGACTCCCGTGACCTGGGGGCATTACAAAGTCGTCCCTCCGGAGGGCGACACCATCAACGGGCTATTCATCCCCGGAGGCACAGCCATCGGGCACAACTCATTGGCGCTCGCACGGCGCAAGGACATCTGGGGCGACGACGCAGCCGTCTTCCGGCCGGAGCGCTGGCTCGAATGCAGCGCTGAGAAGAAGCTGGAGATGGACCGGGCGGTTGAGATTGTCTTTGGCGGGGGGCGGTGGATGTGTGCTGGTAAGCCGATCGCCGTCATGGAGTTGAACAAAGTCTTCTTCGAGGTGAGACTCCCCAGTCATGGCCTTCTTGCTGGTATGCCATGCCCACCAGCCCAGCTGACGCAGAATGTCATGGTACAGTTGCTTCGGGTATTTGACTTTGCGCTGGTGAACCCCGTAATGCCGGTGAAGGAGACGGCTCTTGCGGGCTTCGTGCATACGGACATGTGGATGAGGTTTACAGAGGCGAAAGCATAGGCAAAGAAGCGTACAGTAGACGTTTGCGACTAACTTGAAGTAATGGAGGCCAGTTGACAGCATGATGCCTCATCTACCTGTTTAGTAGACCTATAGGCTTTGACCCTTTGGGCCGATTGGCTATATTCCTGGCCTTGTGGGATCCGGACTATTTAATGTTACTAAACCTTGCTGTGCAGCCTGTGCCTGTATGGCTTAGTGTTCACTGCAGCATGTCAGACATAACTTGACAATCATAACTTGACCCGATGACTTCCGGTCCTAAATCAAAGAAAGTCTAATCTTACCCCTACATCGCTACAATAAGATATGGTCCATATTTACTAAGGCTGAGAGCGGATGTAGACTCTGCAAGTCATTGATGTCATAGTCTATAGTATAATCTCACCACAGATAATAAAAAGTATAATATTATCTAACAGGTCCTAAAGCTTTCAAAGCTTTCAGACCTTCCAGCAAATCATCCAGCAGCCATGTCTTCTCCTCTGATGGCCCGATGCGCCAGGCCCATCACCTCCTACCCTGTTATCACCACTAACCTCTGGAGCCACTCCATCCGCCCATTTTCAACAACCTCGACGCAGCAGATCCGTCTCTTCTTCCCGGAAACCCAAACAAAGAAGATTCGAGTGACGCCGCCAGCATGGCCGCATCCAATGTAAGGCACACCAGCATTTCCAACGCAGAAGGATGCCTACTAACACTCATCTAGCTACACCGAGGAGCAGATGCAAAGGGTTGGCATCTCCCATCGAGAGACACGCACGTTCGGTGATAGGGTGGCTCTTGCCATGATCCGGTTGCTCCGGTCTGGATTCGACCTTGTCTCAGGCTACCGACATGAGCATGCGGTCTCTATGCATGAGAAGGACCCGGCAAAGGCAGAGCAGAAATATAGGATGACAGAGGAGAAGTATCTCATCCGGAACATTTTCCTTGAGAGCATCGCCGGCGTCCCGGGTATGGTTGGGGGGATGTTGCGACATCTCCGCAGTTTGCGGAGGATGAAGCGAGATAATGGCTGGTACAATCTTTCTCCCTCTCACCCCCCTTCAAATCCCAGATTCTGATGGGCGCCAGGATTGAAACGCTGCTGGAAGAATCTTTTAATGAACGCATGCACCTCCTTACCTTCCTCCAAATGGCCGAACCAGGTTTCTTCCTCCGCCTCCTTGTCCTTGGTGCCCAGGGCGTCTTTTTCAATGCCTTCTTCATCGCATACCTAGTCAACCCACATATATGCCACCGCTTCGTTGGCTACCTTGAGGAAGAAGCTGTGATCACATATACACGTGAAATTGCAGATATTGAGGCTGGTAAGCTACCTAAGTGGGAGCATATGCAGGCGCCTGAGATTGCAGTTAAGTACTGGAACATGCCAGAGGGGCACCGTAGTATGCATGACCTGCTACTATATATCCGGGCAGATGAGGCAAAGCACCGTGAGGTGAATCATACACTTGGAAATTTAGACTGGAAGGAGGATCCAAACCCATATGTGTCTGTATATCGGGATGCAGAGAAGCCGCATCCTGGCAAGGGTATTGAGCATTTGAAGCCAACGGGGTGGGAGAGGAAGGATGTGGTGTAGAGAGTTCAATGAAAAGGTCATTTTCTCAGATCACATGCCAATCTGACAGAAGCGAGCGTACATTTGAACTTATCTGGCGTAATGACTTTCGCCACCTGAGAAGGTCGGTGTGGGAACGGCGTTTTACACAGAGTGTTAAGGGGAGATCGAGGCTAAGTTCAATTTAATCCATGATTATACCATAACTTTTGCCTCCCTGTTCTGCCCTGTCTGGGGATTACTAGAACTCTGGACTCATGCCATACAGTTCCTGTGCGCTCTTCACCCCCAGCATGTGACACCAATGGGCAACCCGCATGGGGGAGCTTCTCTCTCCCACTGGATGTTGGTGTCTCTCGAATTGCCTATTTACAAGGACCTGAAGCTTCCAGACCCACAATGGGGTTTAAAGGGAGTGCATTGGAATCTGCTTGCGGAGGGTGGCTGTGGTGTTGTTTCAGATAAAGGAAACGACGGGTTGAGAGACCAAGGGAGAGGGCAATTCCGGCGGATGTTGTATGCGAAGCCTGCACGGTCATATGAAAATGGAAGGGGAACCGATATGTTAAGTGTGTATGTCAAAAGACCTTGATCTCACTACAGCAATGTACATCGATAGCGGGTGGACTTTATTCTGGCTTACTGCAAAGGTCTGTGTAACTAGTACGGAGTAGTTAGTTAACGTAATCGGATGATGCTAATACAGCGCCCTTTAGGGTTGATGGTGTCAAAGATGTCATGCCACATTACAGTAATAATAATTCAGCTTCATTGGACGCATAGTTGAGGATCCACGCGGCTAGGACTACGTTAACCAGTCTAGATGCAGTGGCTTGCCTGCGTCCGTGACATGGAACTCTGACATACCGCTGACTAGGGCCTGGCAACACGCGCCCCACCATTGCCACAGAGATGTTAATGGGAAAAGACTTTGTTTACTCCGTACTCCTGCTTTAATTGTGGAATTAGTGGTCTGCCCCACAGCCAATACTAGAACATTATGGCCTTGAACATTGCTACGTGAGTCAGAATAGCAGCTTGTTGGAGGATTGTGGTTTGGAGATGGATGTACTTGCCCTTGATTTTGTTGTACTGCGTACCTGTCATGTTGACAATGGAGACACGGTGAAGCATAATAAACTTGAAGTGTTCTTTGATACAGACTGGTTCATGGAAAATCTTGATTCAGGTAGTAGTGTAGAAAAAAGATTAATCTAACCCTATTCATGTGTGTCCTTTGCGCATTAGCAGCAAATGAAGTGGGCCCTATATGTAAGCACTCCCAACACCATCATTAAAGATTGTTCACCCTTTAAACCTGTGTTATCACTCCCATCTGTGATCCTGAAATCCCAACAAAGCATTATCCACTATCCCATCTTACACGTCAGCGCGAGAGAGCTAGCTTGTTTAGCAGTCTCACTGCAATCCCCTGTTCTATACTATTGATATTTTAGTTCAAGCAAGAAGGATTTCTTCGCGTCGGTGTATGGAGTTGGGCTCAAGATATAAATTGTCAGTCTACCTAATTTTACTGATGCAGAATGTTCCTGTTTCCTCCTTCTGGCTGGTCTTATCTTTTCAAGAATGGCTAATATGCGTGCGTTCTTTATTTTTACAATTTTAGGCTTGAGCAAATACGTTCTTGCAGCTATGAGTTTGAATTACACGGAGCCCGTGGAACAATTGTTCCTGGATCTCCCTTTGCAAGACGTGATCAATGATACCGCCGGGATGCCGGTCACCGAACCTTGGGCTAGCGAGTACGTCGACGCCATACGCGATGGAAGGTTCGGCGACGCTATATGGGCGCGCTACCATATAGCAGGGGATATGCAGAATGGTATTATCGAGGGCACGAACATAACAGTGCTTGAGAGTATTGAGGAAGATGCGGTGGGGTATAGGCTGGACGCTCCAGAGGCCTATGCTGAGGCTCTATCACTCTACGCAAACACGAGCAGCGCGGATGGGCACACCGACGTGATAGAGATCATTACGCGCATTGGTCACGAAGACATTGCTGAACTTGAGACACGTACTACATACTCTATCCGTTGCAGTACAAATTACCTTGCCTACGCATCCAGCTGCGTCTCCCTACTTGAGAATATGTCTAAGCAGAAGATAGCGATAAGTCGCACTCGAGCTGTTGCGAGCTATGGGAATTGCAGGATGAGGGTTGTACCATATGGTTCTGGAGCCGATCTAACATACTACACCGCTCATGCGGTGGGCCGACTGATCGAAGAAGAGTGTTCATACGTGCCAGCATGTTGCAGCTATTTAACTGTCTCGGGTTACTCACCGAAGAATTCCGGACACCGCAAGGTATGCCTCAGCAGCAAGAACACAGGTTGTCATAGCTAGATGGTGTGCCAACCATGCTCGGAGTGTGGGACACGCGGCTTCAAGGGTGTCGACTTCGACTGGCCAAGCCCCTACGATCACTAGGTTTTAGCAGCAAGCCCCAAGTGAGCTCTAGGAAGGGCATGCCATGGTTGCCTGAGGAGGAGAACCTCTTGGTGGAGTTGAGAAGAGAACAGGGGCTGCCTTGGTCAGATGTAGTCAGACTGTTCTCAGAGCAATATTCAGGGAGGAGTCAGGGCTCTATTCAAGTATACAAGAGCATGCATCTTAAGCATAAGTGGGGTTAATATTTCAATATTTCACTATCCGCACATGGGCTTGGAAGAGACAGTGGCCAATGGAATAGTCATCATATTACTGCTGTAGGAATCGACATGTCTGAAAAGCCTATGCTGGATATGGCTCAGTGTGGTAATAATCTGGTTGTGCGTAGTAGCTTGGGCCGGACCAGCAAGTGACTGGCAATGGCAATGATATTTAGACGGCTCCTAGCTGCGCCTGTGTCCCTTATGGTTTTTATGCATGAGAATAGAGATGATACTGGGGATTACACGAAATCAGCAGCATAACCTAAGATTGTAGGCGCCGTGATAGAATTAAGCCTGGTGATTGTGTGTTGATTGTCTTTTATCATTCTTCATGAACGCTCATTTGCATCGCCGGTTTATTTTTAAGATGAAAAAAAGAAATTCAATAGGTATTGACCAGTATGTGCTGCCATTTCAAAAGATTCAAATGAATTAGATAAAGGTAACATTACCTATCCAATGTCCCGTGGCGCATCCGGAATATTATGCCTGCAGATCTTAATCACAGCTGTCTTAACTCATACTGTCAACCATACTGACCGCTATCAGTAACTGCTAGGAAGATACTACATTCCGAAATCTGGTTTAACTAATCAGATTCCTTAATTCTACCATGGTTTCAACATGCTGATTGCGGAGATTTTACATAGTTTTATACTGGCCTTATTAATATTATATTAATACTAGGTTAGATAGATATTAGATAGATAGAATCAGAACCTTCATCCCTTTGCATTCAGTTATTAATAGCATGTCAAATTATAGTAGGAGATATAGACTGGGTTATATCTACCAATTCATATCAATTCTCAGTCTGCACTAATTCATGAGATATCAATGGAGAGCTCAGAGAGACGGGAACTGGTATTCACTCATCATCTGAATTGCGGTTGTGCCAAGCAGAAGCTAAACACGGCCCGATGGCGATTCGGCCCGCGAAGGATCCAACAACGCCCGAAGCCTTCTAAGGGCATCCAGTCAGCCTGTGCCGAGATCCAAGAGATCAAAGCCAGGCAACAGACCTTGCAGGATGGAAATACAAGTCTATAGGAAGAGATTCCCTGATCTCAGGTCAAAACACAATACCTATCAAACCCAAGGTTGTGGGCCACAGTTATAGCCAGCGCAACTCTGCAAGGCCCCAATACAGCGATCCTACAGTGCCAGAACAGAACCCCACAATAACCAGGAGATCCAGTTCGCAGACTAGCTACAGTCGGATTACCGCGCCTGCCAATAGAATATTGGCCATTTCCCTAACCATACTAGGCTGGGGAGCTGATGCACGCGGATCAGGGCGATGTAGTTGTAGGGTCGAGGGCAGTACTTGAACAGCATACATCCCTCCTGCTCAGTCAAGTACCGTGAGGATTGGTCGCGAATTGGTGGCATCGCGGGTAGCTGAAATGATGAAGAGATGTGTTGGGGGGCGATCGCAATTTAGTGGCTGACTAGCTTGCTTGTGAATAATGTTACCTCTCATCCGGGGCCCCGCATCCCTAATCAAATTTACCACCACTCTTGTGGGCGCTACTCCAATTAAACTTCATGAGTGGACTGTCCAGGCGCCACAAGCCTACACTGGCTAGGCTTGTCTGCTTCCAGTCCAATAATAGGGTAGTTTGTGATGTTCAACTGTCTTCTATTAAGGAAAAATAGGAAAAAGCCCGGTGGCACAAGCTGCTTGGTTAGCCCTAGACGCGTGGATGGGATTATGCCTTTTGCGTCTTATATTACACTACCTACCATTATGCGGGGTGCTTTCAAAACAGTCCAGATAAACCCATGGAAATGGAGCTATCACTCTCCGGCGTTGCACAAACAGGGTCTTGTGACACGCATAAGGCTGCTTCTGGCAAGCATCAGAGGTGGAACAAAACATTCCATCTAAATCATAATCAGCTAAAAAGTCTGAATTTCAATTTCCCAGCAACGTGGACTGATTTATATACAAATCAACCGGCACCTTTGGCTAGTGCTTAAATCTGATATTAGAACTGCTTCTGGTATTAACCGAGCTTCCAAAGACTTGAATTCGCTTATTATCAAGTAAACAATGTATACTCTATCTATAATTATTGGCGGAAATTTTCCAGCACCTTAGTCACGCGTGCCACTCTTAATCTAGAAAACAGATATCCTGATAGATTGAATGAAGATTATAAAAAGATGGCCTAGACACCCCTATAACATACCTGTTCTACTCCAGTGGCCATTCAGGCATCTTATCACTGATTTTAGGGTACACGCAGGCGCGTCCCACCTCCCACCCAAACTGATTAAACATGTTCTCACAACTAAGCCCCGAACGCGCCTGTGTACTTGCTCTAGGCCTTGTTGCCATGGGCTCCCTTGTCGCCGCTGGGCCCTGCGACATCTACTCCTCCGGCGGCACGCCCTGCGTCGCCGCGCATAGTACCACTCGTGCTCTGTACAGCGCCTACACCGGCCCACTCTACCAGGTGAAACGCGGCTCAGATGGTGCCACGACCAACATCGCGCCGCTTTCTGCCGGCGGTGTCGCGAATGCCTCCGCCCAAGACTCCTTCTGTGCCGGCACGACCTGCCTCATCACCATCATTTATGACCAGTCCGGCCGCGGTAATCACCTCACCCAGGCTCCGCCCGGCGGCTTCAGCGGCCCGGAATCCAATGGTTACGACAACCTGGCCAGCGCGATTGGCGCACCGGTCACGCTGAACGGTCAGAAGGCGTACGGTGTCTTCATCTCGCCCGGCACCGGCTACCGCAACAACGCCGCCAGTGGCACAGCTACAGGCGACGCGGCGGAGGGCATGTACGCGGTCCTTGACGGGACCCACTACAACGATGCCTGCTGCTTTGACTATGGCAACGCCGAGACCAGCAGTCGTGATACGGGCAACGGCCACATGGAGGCCATCTACTTTGGCGACAACACCATCTGGGGCACTGGCTCTGGCAGCGGCCCTTGGGTCATGGCCGATCTCGAGAACGGCCTGTTCTCTGGCTCCAGTGCTGGCAACAACGCTGGCGACCCGTCGATCTCCTACCGGTTCCTCACTGCGGCCGTCAAGGGGGAGGCAAACCAGTGGGCAATCCGTGGCGCCAACGCTGCCTCCGGCTCGCTATCGACGTTCTACAGTGGCGCGCGCCCAAGCGTGTCTGGCTACAACCCGATGAGCAAAGAGGGTGCCATCATTCTTGGCATCGGCGGCGACAACAGCAACGGCGCCCAGGGCACGTTCTACGAGGGCGTGATGACCTCCGGCTATCCGTCCGATGCCACGGAGAACTCGGTGCAGGCTAACATTGTAGCAGCCAAATACGCCATCACGTCGCTGACCAGCGGCCCGGCGCTCACCGTCGGTTCCTCGATCTCGCTGCGGGCCACCACGGCCTGCTGCACGACGCGCTATATCGCACACAATGGCTCTACCATCAACACTCAGGTCGTCTCGTCGTCCAGCACCACCGCCCTCAAACAGCAGGCCAGCTGGACGGTTCGCACCGGCCTTGCCAATAGCGCCTGCTTCTCGTTCGAGTCCAACGACACCCCCGGCAGCTTCATACGGCACTATAGCTTTGGGCTCCTGCTCAACGCCAACGACGGCACGAAGCAGTTCTACGAAGACGCCACATTCTGCCCGCAGGCCGGCCTCAACGGCCAGGGCAATTCGATTCGATCCTGGAGCTATCCCACCCGCTATTTCCGCCACTACAACAACGTGCTCTACGCCGCGAGCAACGGCGGTGTTCACACGTTCGACACCGCCGCCTCATTCAACGACGATGTGAGCTGGGTGATCAGCACTGGCTTCGCTTGAGTCCTGGTCCAATTCCTGGGCACTATGCGGTTGTGAACTCTACCCCTCCTCATTTTGCTCCTGCAGAATGGCGGTTAGTAGTGCAGTTGATGATTGGCCAGCTGGTGCGCCTGTGGATATCTAGTTGTGGAGATTAAATCTTGTTAGTAAATAAGTCTTTATAACTAAAATATATTCAAGGTAAATGAGGCATGATTACGCTGGCGTTTCTTTCACTATTATTTCCTCATAATCAAATCTTGATTTTACTACTGCGAGAGACTAACTGACCCACCTTGTAGATTAGCTGTTTTTATAATACCTTTAACATGCGCAGGTTACTGCGTGGAAAGGGGGCGCTTTACATTGAATATGCTTTGGTGTTCAAGAATCTGATGTTCAGCCAGGCTGTTCAACAGCATATCCATAGCAAACTCATCAAAGATGGAAATGCAATCTGTAACTCCGCACCAAGCATGGAAGCAATCCCGTACGAAGCGGTCGACCCGACCTCAGCATCCACACCAGCAGGGTCCAACATCAACATGCGCGCTGGCGCGGTTGTTGACGGCCTTTTGCAGTTTAGCAGGATCCAGCCCGACCACAACCTGTAGCAGATGCTGCTCGTCAATGCCGTACATGCCTTGCGCTTGAGAGCGTCCTCGAGCGTGTCGCTCTCTGCCACGACGCCAACACCCAGCACCATCGGAGATGGCGGCCCGGTTACTGACTCGCCAATTGCGGCCAGTGAGTCCAGGTATGTGTTGGCCGCGGCATAGTTGCTCTGACCAGGGGTCCTCAGAATTCCCGAGACAGAGCTGGTCAAGAGAAAGAAGTCTAGCGGGGCGTTGGCCAGGACGGCATGAAGCTTTTGGGCTCCGGGTACCTTAGCCTGGATGGATTATCTCTCATCCTGGTAGGTCATCGAGCGAAACAGTCTATCCTGCAAAAGTCACAGGGAAGTGAACTAAGCTGGTGATACCTGGAATGATTCAGAGTCAGGTTCGTCTTCCTGCTTTCCGCAAAGGGATCGGGTTTGGCTGGTGAATGCCGCATTTTCTGCTCCTGCATTGACTTTTTCAATTTTATCAAATAGGAGTAGTACAGCATGTCAATTATTAGTGCTGCTTAAATATAACATGTATTTATACAGCGCTGCCACACTACTAGCATTTAGTGGTGGTATTCTATATACTACTATCATGATACTACTATTCCATATGCTATGCTACTACTATTTGATATTATATCATACTACCAGTATTGAATTGTCTGAATCAGGCCTCCGATCTGGAGGTGCTGGATGATATTAAGATCAGAGCTTATGTTTGCAGCCTATACGTGGAAATAGTGGCAGTAGGTAATAGCTATAGGTGACTCATTTTGACCAATTTGTACAAAGAGTCCTGTATATTTATAGCCTGTGCTTATAAATATCATGCCATCAACCACCACACCACGAATTTTCCAATTCATCATCTCTGCCATACTTTTCATATCACTCATGCAGTTCAGAGTCACTGATCAATACATCCTTTGAACATAGACGTCATTAATATACACCAGGCCCTGAATCTCCATTGAATGTGCTAGCATATCTCTTTAGAGCATCTGATTGCTTACAACTCAATAGCCTAGACCGAGCTTTGACTGCGTAAGGCCTCTGATCAAGCACTTTTTTTTTTCTTTGCATCAATCCAGCTCACCCACCATCATGAACATCATCACCCTCATGCAAAACCGGCCTCGACTTACGGGTGTGGTCTCCTTAGCTGTTGCCGGCAGCATAGTCGCATACCTTGGCAAGCGACGCCTTGACCGGTCATGCCCAAGAGTCCCCATCACGCAACTCCCAAAGTCAAGTGCATGTCGCAACCTTGTGGAGAGTGGCGAAGCAGGCCCCAAGACTGTATGGGGCATGGAAAAGTCAGCTCTGCTGGCCTCATGGTCTGGTGGCGACAAAACCCGCTGGGTCCCCTCCTTCGCCGCCCTTCAAGCTGATGTGCCCATATCCCTGCTCGCTGGATATGGAGCATTTCACAGCGAACATGACGGCGACAAGGACGACGCACATCATCTTATGCAGAATCTAGTTGCCGCCTTTCTGGATGCGCGGGCCGCAGGGCCGGAGGCGTGGTTTCTGGACAAAGAGGTGCCGCCATTGTCCTTTGCGCCTGGTAGCCTATTATTCGGCGATCAAGCCAGCCTGGGAGCCTTCATGCTTGGGACCTGGAGTACAACCCGGGAAACCTCCGTCCACCCTCAGGCTCTGGGTCCAAAGGCCCCCGAGCCTAGCTCCGAATTCCCCTCAAACAGGGACGCTATCCAAGATAGTCCCACAGACACAGCTGGAGCTGTGATCTACTGGAAATTTCCCGACGTGCTGGTCCGAACAGTGGACAAGGCAGCATCGTACGGTCTCCCGTGGCGATTTATGGACGGCGGATTCCAAGAATTTATTGTGGAAAAGGTGTCGGATGAAAAGGCGAGGGTGACATACATAAGTGTCGAATGCTCGAATCTCCACCCTCGCGGCCAGTCTACAAGGGATTTCAAGATGTTTCCATGGCTGGCTTATGAGGCTCACGTATTGTATGCACAACTCCTCTGGCATAATACTGTGATGCAGCTTCATAAACCACACAAAAACATCGGATAAACTTTTAGACTTGCATTATGGTAGACAGTGTTAATAAAGATAACCCTCCGCTCATGCTCCTTACGCCTTCATGCCCTAACATCCCGTAGATATCTAGATACTTAGATAGAAAGCCAGTGGCTCACTGTCTTGCTGAGCATACCTCCCTACACTTTCACTGCATACGGAACCACTGCCATAGAAATCGATCTTGCCGGTCTGGCTGTCCACGTCGCCGCCGCCGCCGCCGAGGCGTTGAAGCGTGGTTTCGGAGGCCGTCTGTCGTTCAAGGAGGGCGACGTGCGGGAGATAGACCATGATGGCGAGTGTTCCGAAAACTGAACCCTTGACGTGCTTCATGATGGGCCTTGACTTCTGGCCTCGGGACATGTGCGTCATTACACTGCAGCGGTTCCGCCAGGACTCTCCCAAGGCCCGTCGCTTCTTCCTGGGCGACACAACCCGGATCATGCTGGATAATGCTCATTCCAAGTACGCCGCCACCGAAAGCAACCTGCCTCTCTTTACCCTGGGCTTTGAGCTCGCCACGCGATGATGGGCGTCTACCTACCGATGATGGAGGAATGGGAAGGTGTTTTCGTCGAAAGCGGATGATGTTAATTCTAACTAGTTACAGCGGAGGGGTGTATATCTAAGGAGGGGGGGTGTGTCCGTAACAGCCTCCTTTGTCTTTATGTCAACAACTTACCTGATTGAATGATCAGGGATGTTGGTGAAGATGTAACCCTGAAGCTGTCGATCATGATTGGGTGAAAGGTAAGAAGAGGATCTATATATCGAGTCCTTGGCACACGTGTCTACTGGTGGCTATGCCATTCGCCTTCAGCAATGGTGGATTGTACACAAGTCCCAGCGACAATCATCACAGGTCTGCAGTTATCCCCACCATTTTCCCGTGCCTGACGACATAGCCTGCCAGTAATTGAACGTATTGATATTGCTGCAGTCCTAAGGCGTAGTGCTAAAGAATCCTCCTCCTACACGAGGCCGATTGACAATATTTGACTCGACCGCTCGATCTTGCTGCGATACCACCTCTCTTGCGTCTTCCCTTCGCTTATTTGCAAGTCAAGAAAAAGGGAGGCCATAACACTATACTCATGGAGGGGTATATACATATAAAATGGTGCTGTTTGCCTGCACCATCGCGCTGTAGATTTCAAGTTGGATCATGATCATGACTTCATTCCGTTCTTTACTGCCATCAGCTATGATCTTTTCAAGAACTGCAGCGTTCTTCGCACTGGTGTCGGGCGTGTATGCCCAGTCGCAATATACGGCTACAGGCACTGCAGCGGTTGCTGCAGCCCAAGCTACCGCGCTGACTCTGTCGCCTACTTCCAACATTGCTGGTTTGACCTTTAACCGATTTGTTCAGATCTTCCTAGAGAACCAAGACTATAGTGCCGCGATCAAAGACAGTGAGTGATTGATCATCTTGGGCTCATTCACAAGCTCTATGTTAATCGCCTGACTTCAAAGCAAACCTGGCCTACCTCGCTAGTCAAGGCATTACCCTGACCAATTACTTCGCCATTACCCATCCCTCCCAGGTATGAGTGGCCAGAGGTATCAACTGTTATTTTTGTCCCCCTTCACATCACTGATGTTAGCTTGCAGCCTAATTACGTTGCCGCCGCTGGTGGTAACACATTTGGAATCACTGACGACAGTACACATTACATCTCTTCGAGCACCAAGACAATCGTCCATCTCCTGGAGGATGCCGGCATCAGCTGGAGCCTGTACCAAGAGGACATGCCTTACTCTGGCTTCGAGGCGAACTACAAAAACCAGAAAACTGGGGCAAATGACTATGTGCGCAAGCATAAGTATAAAAAAACCACCTACCCCAAGCCCTTTTCGCAAAGAAATATGTGACTAACAACTCTCAAGTCCGCTGATGAGCTATAATTCAGTCACCTCCAATACAGATCGGCTGGCTAAATCCAAGAACTTCACCATGTTCTATAATGACTTGGATAACAACAAGCTGCCCCAGTGGATGTTCATCACACCCAACATGAGTATGCCATCTACCTAAGTGCTTTATTTCGAAACCGAAAGAACCACTAATGCGCTTTGACTTGACTTCAGCCAACGACGGACACGACAGCTCCCTATCTGTTGCGGGATCCTGGTCCCGTAACTTTTTAACCCCATTGCTCTCCAACCCAAATTTCAACGTCGACGGCACTTTGGTCATCTTGACCTTTGATGAAGGTCTCACGATTGGCACGAACCAGATCTATGCGGTACTCTTGGGCAGTGCTGTTCCTAGCACGAAGGTTGGAACCAAGGATAGCACCAAGTATAACCACTACAGTCTGCTGAGCACCGTGGAGCGCAATTGGAATCTGGGAAATCTGGGGCAGAATGACGCGACGGCTACCCCATTTTTCTAGTCGCCTGATCTTTTGTGGGATCTATTATAAGGGGAAAGAGAAGCGGGAATTCAGAAATATAAATCTTCCTGATTCTCTAACATTCATCAACGGTAACAGAACCAGGTTTCCCCGGTACTTTGGTAGACTATGCCCCCAATTCCGTTATCTAAATCTAGACTCGTACACAGTGTATACCCGTGCTCCTCCAAGGTCTGTAGGAGATCAAGAACTATTAGCCTGCTCTGAACCCCACCTTTCCCACTTGGTAGGGCCCAGGGCGTCCCTTTGAATCTCAGCTCAAAGTTTCCGGACACGAAGTCCTTGGTGCATTTTTCCACTCTACTGCCAAATGTAGATATGATAGCGGTGGCCAGTTCACTGGATGCATTTAACAAATGCAGAAGATCGACGGAATCAAAAGAAACGCAGAGCCAGGACAGAACTCTAGGCTCTTGGAGGTGAAATATCAGACTATCTATCACTCGTCAGCACATTCTTCTATAGGGACTCACTGCCTTGAGGTCAAGAAAGTACTTACCCTTTTGTCCAAATGGCGCGTAATTTCCGATCCTCCCTACTCTTCCTCCTGTGGGAGGAACCAACCATCCTTCCTTCGCAAACTCATTCAATATCCCCATAATGGCAATGCGAATTGCGATCTTCTCATCGTCCAGTCCGTGGGCGAAGGGATTTCCACGCAGCTTAATTTCCAAGCTATCGTCATAGGCTTGGACGTCCTGAATACCCTTTGGCCATAGCTGATTTAAAACTTCAGATATAAGGACGGTGATGGATTCAGGGAAGCGCATCAAACGGATACGATCTGTCCATGCAAGAGATAACATGGCAAATCTGGTGCCGCAACCTTTGAAGGGGGCCTGAGATTCCATCTGGGCGGCCGCGGAGTCGGGCGCAGTTGCCTCATCATAGTTAGGCGGCTCGTCATTCATTTTGTGTGATACAGATAGTATGCGGATAATGATGGAGGAAGCAAATCATTGGGATCTACTGCCTCTTTAGTTTTCCTTGCTGCCTGGCCCTGGAGGAGGGGTCGAGGGGATGAGGCGTCAGCCACAATCCAACACCAATAACCTCAAACTGCATGCCAGCCAACCAGTGTAAGAACATGGCGCATGACTGTGAGATTGGCAAAAGGCAACTCTTTAATGTAAATGCGGGGTCAAGCGGCCAAGTTATGGCATTTTGTGGCTTGGGAAACTGTCTCACATACCGAATCTTATCCAAATGGTAGCTTATGATTCAATGCTAAAGTGAAAGTAAAGCAATGTGTAGGGTGATGTGTAGATCAAAGAATACATGTCAGGGATGTTCAGAAAATGAGTGATATTCAAAGCCAGAAGGGGAATAGGTTGACTGAGGCCATTTTGAAGTGAAGTACTCTGTATGTTGCATAGGCTATCTCTTAGACTATGCATTCTATTGGTGTGATCATACAATGGGTTCTGGTTGAAGTGCTAGTTGTGATGGATAACTATGGAAAGTATCTTGGTTATTAAAGGTGGTTTTGGCATCGCAGCGGCAAGTCTATATCTAAAAAAATGATATATGACTATAACACCTGCACTTTATAAGGCCATCTAGTGTGGCAGGTAGAGTCAATGGGTGACATTGCCGCCGCCCAGGATTTCTTGAGTAGTCTCCTCGAAGATCATATCATGGATAGGGGCTATGTTTGTACTGGACCCTGATGCGGGAATGGCTTCCTCTGGCAGCTGACGATGACTGTGGATTTAGACCCTCAATATCCATTTACCGACAGCAAGATGGTGATCATGCCATTGGGTTTAGTACTGGTTTTTGTTTATGTAATTATCTACTCTATCAAGTATATGTTACAAAGTCTACACTAAGGTCATTACCAAGTCTGGCTGGTTGCTACATACTCCCTTTGAGGATGGTGTGTGCTAATTCCAGCGTAGTGAGGAGGGTGTTCCCAAGGCAAAGTAGCTAAAGGAGCTCTTTATTCTTGGTGGTTTGCCGCATGCTAATCTGTGTGATAGAGTTTATGGAGCAGGCACAAAGCTGGTGCAGTCTTTTGGCCAGTGTGTGGTATCAAAGTGAGTCTATAAGGGTGTCCCATGTCCAGACTTTGTACAGACGCTTGTATAATTAGAGAATGAGGCTAAGGAAAACTCCTATATACATAAACTACGCGGTGCCTATGGTCACCTCCACCCCACTATCAGGCAGCTGGACCTCCCATCCTCCACGCGTTGACTGCGTCTCAGTGGAGGTGACTATGTAGTCATCCTTTGTGCCAGGACTCTCAACCCAGACAACCACTGATGTAGCCTTGGACGGCCCTGGGATAAGCCGCACTCTCACCTGCTTGGCATTCGTTCTCGCAAAAGATAACTGTTCAATCCAGCCCGGACTAGTGGTGATGTAAACCCCCATGGACGCTACATACACTCGCCGGCGAACTGCATCACGCGGCTCTACCGTCACCACCTGTCCATCCACCGCGAGGTTGCCGCCGTACGCCACCAGCCCGAGATCCGGATCCTCGACGACGTAGGTTGCGGAGGCGAGCATGACGCCTAGGAAATTGGGCCCGTAGTCGCCCGAGTAGTCATCGCCCGCGAGAGTGTCGGGAAACGAGTGGAAGGCGTTGTACATGGACCCGTCCTGGCGAATGTTGGTCAGGGGACCAGTGATGCCGCCGTAGCCGACGCGAAGGAGGTATGTGTCCGTGGGCTGCTGGCGGAATTGAGCAAGGAGGGGGAGGGCATTGAGGCTGGAGCCGTAGTGGTGGATCATGCGTTCGATGCGCTGTAACTTTCCCGCATAGCTGAAAAGAATGTTAGAAAAGACAGCGAGAGCAATCCAGGACAAAGCATTGCATACATAAAATCCCAATAGCGCCGGGCATTCCCATTCCAACCCCAGTGAGACACAGTAGGCATGAAGCCCAGAATGCTATTAACAGCCTTGGTCGCGGCGTCGGTGAGATTGAAATAGCTAGTCGCAATTTCGCACCATGAGATTGTGTCCTTCAAGAGAGAGCAGAAGTGGCTTACTTGGTCCAGTAATACACGCCCTCCTGGCCCGTCGAATCCCACGCCATCTCACTGCCAAACGGGGCCGATTGCGAGTTCCACGCCTCGGCACGCAATTTCATGGCCGTCTCCACGGCGTCTGCTTCCTTGGACCAGCCTTCGCGGCGCAGATCTTTGAGAAGTTCACCGACCACCGTCTCTCCCATCAGGCCAAGACGCGAATATCCCACCAGCCCATTGCCCGCGGAGTCGGTTGCAAAGCAAGCAATGGTGGTATTATAGGCCCGGCCCAGATACCACTGCCAAGTGTTTCGTTTCAGCACCCCCGGCAGGTCACGACCGGCGCGATACAGCGCCCAATACGCGCCGATGACGTGGATATAGTCGTATGCGCGGTCGGTGGAGTAGGAATCGGCCTTATTCCACGACCACCAGTTGCCCCAGTCGATGGAGCTGCTGTACGGGTAGCCTGGCACGGCGGACGGCTCGTAGAAGAATATGCTTTTGCGGACCAGGGAGCCCCCATCCTGGATAGTGTGGAAGAGCACCTTGGTCACGAACTCCTCCAGCTTGGCAATCTCGTCGGGATCCGGATGGCCAATCTGTTTCATCGCCGTCGCCAGGTAGATCACTCCGCCTTCGTCGCTCAGGCCCGCGATCCAGACACGGGCCTCCTGGAGGACGGGACCCCGGACGGAAGCATCGTACGTGACGATGGAAGGGGCGCGGCCAAAGGGATCCGACTCGTCGGTGAACCACATTGACGAGGTGGAAAATTGGCCCAGACGAACGATGGTGTCTGGGGCCGTGTCGGTAATGAAGTAATGGACCGCCTGAGTCTTGCCATCGGCGTAGGTGATGGTGAGCCGAGTGCGGCCCCAGGCGGATCCGGTGGGAGTCAGCAAGAAGGTGTTCGACTGCTGCCGGGTGATGGCTAATGCGTTCCCCTCGCTGACCACCTCAGAGACGTCGGCCGCGGCGAGGATGAGCAGCTGAACGGTGAGGTCTCGGGGCACCACGTATCCGGTCCCAATTGTCACGGGGGTGTTGGTGGCTCGGACTGCCTTCTGGATACCGCGGATGCCGTCTTTCACCAGGGAAAAGCGTAGCCCCACGGTTGCAGACTGTCCGGCGTTGAGGACGAGCGAGGTGGCCGGATTCCAGGGTGTCACGTTGGCCCATTCATTGTCGGCGTAGGCCTTGGAGCGCGTCTGCCACTCGTACAGTCCCTCAAAGGTCTGACTCCCGTATACGGTGGAGTCAAACACGGACTCATCCAGATTGCGCCACGCCTCAAATGGGGTGCTTGTGTTGCCCAAGGGTGTCACTATCAATGCTTCCCCCGTGCCAGAAGTCGGTGTGACCTGCAGATAGCCAGCGTCCAGCCCAATGTAGGGGTCGGCCAGGGAGCACTTGGCTGTCATCTCCTCAGGGCTCCGGTTGGTGAAGATACTGTTAAACTCGGTCGGGAAGCCCAGACTGCCGATTTCGAGGCGATGCTTGGCAGTATTGGTGAGAGTGAAGGACAGGCCCAGATCGCCGTCGACGTTGACCCATTTGCGCACGACCCGAAGTGGCGATCCAACAGGCAAAGTCGGGGTCAAGTCGGCGGCCGCCAGTCCGTCGTCAGCCTTGACCACGGTCACAGTCTTGCGAGCCTGTGAGGAGTCACCCGCAATCCAGTCCGTCGCCCCAGCGGCGCGGTAGCGGAACGTGATGTCCCCATTGTGATACTGGCCATTCGCGGCGCGGTTCTGGAGATAGTCAAAGGGGAGAAAATCGAAGGAGGTGCCCTTGGGCTGGAGAGATGCGAGAACCTGAGCATCTTTGACGAGCTTCAGGTCCCAATTGGCTGTGGAGAGGGAGATATATCCATGTGTGAGGCCGAGGTCGTCACTTTGGCTTCGGACGGTGAGAGCCAGCAGAGAGACGACAACAGAGAAGGTTGAGAGACCATGCCAACCCATTTTATTATTGCGAATCATGGAACGAAGACCGTTGAAATGCCCCTTTTCTTTTCTTTTTTCTACTTTTTTCCTTTCTCGTTTCGGCGCATGGCTAGCTTTGTACTTTTATCTTATATTCCAGCTTGGGCTTGGCATGTTGTAATCATAAGGCTGATCTGGGGCATTGTTCCTTTGAATTAGAACCATCTGGGGTCTTTGGCCTTCTTCGGTGCTTCGACATCCGACTATTGACGACTTTTCCTGGTCAGGTTATGTCTCGAAACTGGTCTCTCCATGCTGATCCCTGACGATCATCCAGTCCCCAAGTGCTCCCATGCCATCAACCTTCTGTTCTTGTATAAAGACCGGTGGAGGACGAGGACAAGTGGGCTTCATCGAGACCCCGCTTGATGAAACACGGATGAATTCCCCATTCGTGGAGGTATTCCTATTAATAAATAATGCATTAGTTTGATTGGCCTTGATGCATGAGCACTGGGACGTTACATGGAAAGAGGTTCTACAGGCCTTTTGCAAGAAAGCCAATGAATATACACAAAGAACCAAGTATATTGTGCTGAGCTGTTTGCTACTCACGGGCAGTGTACCAGAATAAAACTAAGCTGATATGTTCTAATTATTATCCCTGCCCAGCTTACCAGTAGCACTACCACTTTGAATGCTTCTAGAGATAGTCCTCCTCTTCTAGGCAATCTGCTGGTCTTTTTGCAGTTTCTTAAGGTCAATGCCCTATCCAAGTAAGTTGTTTCGCTGAGTTCAGGAACCCATGGCCTCTAGCCTCTATGATTAGCTATTCATGTCCGCGAGCAGGGTAGACAGCAGCCAAGTCCTGTAGTGCTCATTCTTACTGATAGCATACTATTCATGGGCAATGCTAAGTGTCAAAGGAAATCGACCAATGCGAATGCATAGTGCGAGGAGGCAAGGATGCCCAAATCTACGCCAAAATACGCGACCATTTGGGAGGAAACAAATTGCAGATCATATTGGCCCGGAAGTCTGAATCTACCTACAATAAACTGAATGAAAGGGGTTCGGAATGTTTGACTTTAGTGTCTAGCAGTCCGCTATGGGCCACAGTGCTGAATGCCTTGTCCATCAATGAGAGGTCCTAACACCTGCGACATCAAGGGTACCAAATCCGGTTCCCGCGAAGAGGACCTTCGGATCTGGGTCAGATGCCTAGCGCTTCAGTGTGAGCAGGCCCGGACGGTATGGCAGCAGATTGTAGGAGCCGCTGGAGCCAGTCGCTCGCCCCTGGTAGAGGAACTGCAGGTTGCACGGATCAATGGGCATTGTCTGGTCGGGGCTGCTCCGAATGAGATCGCCGCTGCTGATGTCGTTGGTCCAGGTGGCGCCGCTGTTGGCCTTGCCGGCGAAGGGCGCGGACTCGCTCGTAGCCTGCGGTGTCCACGAGCCCCCGAGACTCGTGGCCGTGAAGGAGCGGAAGTACCTCCCGTTTGCGCCGATGGACTCGACGATCATGAGGTATTGCTGCTGTCCCTGGACCCGGTAGACCTGGACGGCTTCAAACAGGTTGTAGGTCGAGTCGCTCAGAACCACTGTGTATGATGTGCCAAAGCTGCTGGGAAAATTGCCGATGGGCATACTGGACCGGTAGATCTTGCCATCGTCCCCGGCAAAGAATAGGTACATGGTCGTGTCATCGGCGATCAGCGCCGGGTCGATAGGGCCGCTGCCGGTGGTGGAGAGAGAGCCAGTGAAAAGCGGCTGCGGCGAGGACCATCCATTGGGATTCGTGGGATCGCTGGATGTCATGTACGAGAACGGGCTCGCACCCCATTCATAAGCAAGCACCCAGATGTTCTTCGGGGTGAAGTAGAAAAGACAGGGCGCAACAGCGCCCGTGTTCATCACCTTCTGGCTCGCCGAGGCCATGCCAGAGGTCCAGTCCGAGAACAGGCCGAAGGTTAAGGAGCCGTAGCTCCCTGCAGTGTTGACGTCCGACGCGTACACGAGATGCTGGCCGTTGTACGGAACGTGGCTGAAATCCTTCAGCGCGACGAGTCCCGATTCGGGGTCCGCCAGTGGACCGCTCGATGTCCACGTGTACACCGAAGGAAGACTGCATGCAGTTGATGTTGAGCTTGATCGAGTCGTCGTGGTGGTCGACATTCCAGCAGTAGTAGTAGTAGCACTGCTACATGGAAGACACTGAGAATACCACGGATTGGAGTAGGTGCAGCATGCCCCCGAAACACAAGTAGTGGCTCCAGTCCATCCAGTTCCACCGCCTGAAAGCAACTGTTAGTGTCATTGTTCCAAAGGTACAGTCTAGGCTCCGTAATAGCCAGCGTTAGTTCATTTCCACTTACATTGACCCCAGAGCGATGCTTGGCCAGATACCACTGGCAACACCAGGAACAGAGCAGAAAACCAATTCATAGCGACAGAGGAGGGTCTACTGATAGAAAGCCAGGCAAGATGGATGATAGTGTTAAGGCCAAGTCTACTCCGACTTATCCTCTTACTTATAAGAATCCGGGAACCACTACATGCTGTTGTCCGGCAAAATTGAGAAAGAGAAGGACCAAAGCAGCAGTTGCTACTCCATACATTGGTAGGTAGTAATTAGGCTGATAGGAAAGATCAACTCTACTCCGTCTCTTCGCGCTGCGTCTGAAGCTCCTAGTAAACTCAATCCGCGTTCGAGATTAAAAGGCAGCTAGTCATCCGGAGTGAGAGCAAGACGTGTACATGGTGATTCAGGAATGCTGAGCCCGAACCCTTTACAATTCAATTTACATGCTAGACCCAACAGGATAGATCGGCAGATAGGTTCGGTAGTTCGAAGGCTCCCTTCGCCCTCCATATCCTTGAGTATAGCAATTTGCAAAGAACAATATGCATCATTCGGTGGCCGTCGGCAGGAAACTGGTCCTTCCGTTTTACCGCCTTGGAATCCCTGTTCTGCATGGTCTATATCGTGGAGATAATGGTCAAATATGGAGAAACAAGGTTCACACCATCTGTTTCAGTCACGAAGCTTGAATTAGTCAAGCCATTGCAATATAACGAAGTATAATACTCAACAGTACTCAGCCAGGCTGTAGTATGCTAATACTACGATGGATGGAAAAGGTCTGGAAGCCTCCTATCCTCCTGGGGCCAGGATATGCTTCCTAATACGGGCAACTCCGCACCAGGCGGGTCTGGTGATGGTCCCAATTGAGAGAAATCCCGTGCTGGGGCAATGGCTATAGTAAAGAGTGAGGGTATGATAGAGGGAGGGGTTGGATCCTTAGCGCAAAAGGGCGTCACCGAATAAGGCTTGCTTTCATTTGCATTTGCGGAAGATTGAATCGTCAGATATAGAAGGGTATGTGGATATATCAATATAATATAACAAGGATTGCCTATCCAATTCCTCCGCTTTGACGGCAGTCAGTATATTTACCGAGGGATAATAGCCTAAAACACTGAAAGCAGGTAAAGTAGTCTGCAGTTCTGGCCAAGCGAGTGATTTATATCTGGTTAGTGCTTGACATGAGACTCTGAGTATTTTCATGTTTTATGAAGATCTTCATCACCTACTCTGGCCACATTTCTAAGGCACAAAGGATAACTGTATTGGTGGATAGCAGTAGAAGTCTTAACTGGTATATATCATCGCCTTCTTCGCCTCCCTGTATGTCCTCCCAGTCGCCTCCGCTGTTGGGCCGATTGAAGTTGAACCACCTCTACATGGATATTGTGGTGGAAAGAACAAGAAATTTGGATTTTCTAGTTGCCCATACGACAAAGTCTCTCCCAGGCGCTGTCAACGTCGCGTTTGACACCCAACCAGTAGAATTGTTCAGCCAATCGTTCCGTATACATTTGTGCAGACTTTCCCGGACCATAAGCTTCGAGTCATTGATGCGTTGTCATGAACGTCATGGGCGTGAGCCGTAAGATCCGTCATTGGATCTGTCCTACGCTTTGCCCTTGAAGAACGCATTGACCTGCTCTTGAACCCCGCGGGCGATTCGACACCCTCGGGTCTCAGTCGTAGGATGGGCGCGGTGCTGATGTATAATAAAAGACATAGTCACCAAGTACTTTACTCGTTCTAGATGATCAAAGCAGTATCACATCTAGCACGTTCCAGAGGCTCTGGCTTGTTTCTTACCGACACCTCTGCGACTCGCCTTAGACTCGAGTCAAAATGGCTCAGAGACTATGAATCATCGAAAATTCGGCGACATGAGGGACTACATGGGACCGTCTCTCTTCCAGCCGCACCGAGCTCGCCAGGCCATCCGGGACGCTCACGACAAAAAGATCCCGCCGTTGATTGGGTACTATGCTGGCCTTGCAGCCATTCCCATCACGCGCTGGATCGCGCCGATGGGATTCGACTATGTCTGGATTGACTGGGAACGCAGTGCTATGAACATTGAGACCATGACCACGGTACCTTGTCTGCTGCATGTATGGAAGGAAGTACATAGGACTAACTAATCTTCACATGCAGATGGTTCATGAAGCAGCATTTATGAGCAACGGCCGTACAATCCCTTTTGTCCGGTAGGTCATGGACTGCGTTCAGAAATGGTGCCTTGGATTGCGACTGACTTCTGCTCCGCGATTTGCAGAGTGCCTGGACACGACGAATCCACCATCGCATATGCCCTCGACGCAGGAGCCTCCATTGTTGTCCCCCATGTTGACACTGTCGAGCAAGCGAAGCATGTCATAAGCGCCGTCAAATTTGGCCAAAAACACCAGGGGATTCGGTCCGCGCCTCCCTTTCGGTATGTGCACCACTTGACCGATACAGCGCTGCAGCCGGAGCGAGGTCTCTGGGAGAGCTTGAACAGCCAATCGGCGCTCATGATCCAGATAGAGACGTTGCATGGTATCCGCAATCTGGACGCCATCTTGAGTGAGGTTCCCGACATTGATGCGGTCTGGCTGGGGAGTCTGGATACCCGAGTCAGTATGGGTTTGCCGCGGGCCATGGGATTCAAGGAACGGAGCCCGAATGGCTGGAGGCCGTGGAGCAGTTCCATGCAACGGTGAGGAAACATAACAAACCGTACGCGGGTTTTAGCTTTGCAACGGGTGAGGAGCTGCGCAAAATCACCGCGAATATGGCCATGTGCATGATCACAGCCGATACGACCAAGCTGGCCGAAATGGTGGGAGAGCTGGCTGCTGCAAAGGAAACTCTTGCCATTAGATAGGGTGTAGTCGATTAGGGGCTCTACTTGGTGGAAGATGTAGTCTTCTTAGAGAAACAAGGCATTTCAGGCTTATAATCAAAAATCGACGGGCTGTCACCGTTGTATGAATAGCAAAGTTACAGTAGCTGAATCAGTAGAATTCAACTTAATTGAGGACACACTGACCTTCATTTACGGCAAGGTTGCATTGGGAGATTCCCTTTTGCAGCTGAGGACTGACAGAGAGGAGTCGTAGTTCAAGAAGGTTGTTGCGTGATACTGGGGAGGAGAATATATATGGCATACATTGTGGCTGTCTTGCAAGGCATATAATGGCTATGGATCTAACATTCTTAAGATCGAACAGTGCATCTCACGGCAAACCCTTCGTTGCTCAATGCTTCGGAAATTCCGCGCCCCAAGTTCCATTCCTGGTGACGACGGGTTGGCACGCTGACATGACCCCAACCATGCGAGACCACTGTGTTTTGCTGGGATTCCGCCATTTGTGCAGAGTAGATCGCTGAATTGTCAAGTCCCCGGGCTTGATGATGCGTGTCTCTCCAGAGGACAGGGTGAGTTCGATCTCGCCCGCGACCTGGATGACAAAATCCAGGCTCACCGTCCGATGCAGGGGACTCTCCGAGTCTGGGGGCGTATCGATGTACCAAACATTGGCCCCGCCACCCTGAGTGACCAGCGGAGGAAGCTCGTTGAGCGAGGTCTCGTAGAGCTGGAGGTCGGTGCCATTAGTGAGCACCACGGGCGGCCTGTCGGTGGTATAGCCCAGACGCATGAGGGCACCACCGACATCGTTCACGACGGGAAGGGACTCGTTGACGGTGTTGGAGAAGAAGGAGTTGCCGTCATCGTCGTTGTCGGTAATGTAGCGTTTGGGGTTCGGAAGAGCGTTGTCGGCCATGATTGATCCGTGTGCGATTTTGCTGCGAGAAACGAGTTGAGGCAGGTCAGACGAAGGTATGTAGCCGTGGGTGATACCCAGGCAAATCAGAGAGAAATATAGAAGAACGAAGCCGAACATCATTCGGAAGCAGAGGCACCAGGGTTCGCCGTCGGGATTCACGTGCAAGTGGAGGGGATTCCTGCAAGCATCTGCATGCAAGTACGGTGTGCGATGGGACCCTGATAAATGCATTATCAAGCTTATGACCAATACCTAGACGCCGATGGGGATGTCGACATCCGACAAGACAGGGCCTTGCTCACAGCAGCCAATTGTGGGCCGTTCCGAGGGAAGTTCCCATCCCGAGGCCTGCCTTCTCACTCTCTCACCCTCGGGAGTGAACAGCCCGAGTCTATGAGTTTATACCAGTCGGTGGGTTTCAGTGGCCAATACTTTCGCGGATGAACCTGTTCAGTTCTCTTTAACCGCGGGTGGCGAGGTAGTCAACGAAACCTGCCGCGGCCGAGTGATATCGGGAAGAAGACGTGGCCAAACGAAGTCAGACCAGGCCGTCGTTCCCCAGTCACAGCGATAGGGTTCGAAGATGGCTAGGTTATCTCTAGAGGGCCGTTTATGTAGGAGGAGAGATACATTCACAATGTAACTAACAATAAACAACATACATTTAACCATGATAGAATACGGAGTAATCCCCGTTGAGTCACTATGACCAAAGTCTAGTCTACATCATTCTGATACACTCAGTCTGCGGTCTCCTCGTCCTTGGGCTCTTCCTGTGATGCGTTACTGCTCTTTGCCTGCATATGGGCCATCAACAGTGCCGCCTCGTGAGCGTATTTACACTTCATGCGAACCTTGGCCCCAAAGCGGTACATGACAAAAGGAAACGGCAGACACGCCACGGTCAAGAATGCCGGAATCGAGGACGCCCAATGGATTCCCAGATTGTTGAACATGGCAGTCGTAAACAAGGGAAAGGCAGCTCCCACGAACGCCCTCAGCATTGCGCTGGCCGCCAGTACGGAAGCAGCGTAGATGGTGTACGCATCCAGTAGATAGACAAGGATGGCAATGAAGACCAGCACAGTTCCAAAGCCAAAGGGGGCGCTGAGGATAACGCTGGCGGACCAGTGTATGCTGGGTGAATTAGTCCATGCAAAGGCAAACATCCCCACTGGGAGTGCGACTGCTCCCACCATGGCCGGGGGAAGGCGAGACTCTGGGGTAGCCTTGTACCCGAGCTTTTGGTACCGGCGCTTATCGTCGACGATAGTATAGACCAGACCCAGAAGCATGCCGACAGCCAGACCGAGAAACGGCAGGCTGCCGACTCCTGGGTTCCAACCCCCAGTGTTTCTGGTAGACAATCGGTACCGCAGGCAAAAACATGTAGAGGGTGCCGTAGAGAATGGACATGTAGATAGAGGCGATTAGAACAATGGGCTCCTAGAAGAGTAGTACCCACGGTCGTTTGACCGTTTTGGCAAAGAGCTCCTGCACACGAACACCCGCCTGACTCTTTTCGAGGACACTGATGTATCGTCTCCCCGTCCTCCTTGATAGATGGCGAGCTCTTCTGCGCAACAAGACAGGGCCGTAGGTCTCTGGCAGAAGGACGATTCCAATGATCCACACCACTCCGATAAATATACAGCAGACTCCTTGTACCCACCGCCAACCGACTGTGATGGTTACGAAGCCACCGATGATGGGACCAAGGATAGGACCCATGAAAGGTGCTGTAGCGAGGATTTGCGAGGCAAACCACGCTGAGATATGGGGAACAAGTCCGCGATGACCCCGCCAGCATTGGTCAGAGGTGATGCGCCGAACGCTCCGGCAAGGAAGCGAAAGACCAGCAGGGACGCGACATTCTTGCAACCAGCACCAGCGACCACAAAGGCCGTCATGAAAAGTGCGCCACGACGAACACAGTCTGTCGCCCATACAGCTCGGACAACGGCGCCCACAACGCCGGCCCGATTGCAAATCCAAGGACAAAAAGGGCGACGCCTGCTTGGAACAGCTCACTGCTGGCATGTAACTCTTTGGTGATCTGACCGGCCGAGGCCGAGTAGGCTGAGGAGGTGATCATCCATTTGCGCCAGACGGGAAAGTTCATGGGATTGCGAGGATCCTGATGCAGAAACTCAACGACGTAGGGATTCTCTGGCGTGCCTTGACCCTGACAGCGACCATCAGGCCGAGTTTCCTCGTCCGTTTCCTTTGCTGGCTGGAAAGGGTTCCTCATGGCTTGCGAAGTTCACCAGAGATCCACACAGGACGCAGCAGCAAACCGAAGAAAGAGATTCCACCCCTTCTTGGATTCTTTCCGACGCTGTTCCCCTCATCATTATTAATGGACGGTTACTTCTCGAGGGTCAAGTCTCTCAAGGAGTGAATTGCTCGGTGGTTCGGAGGGCAGGATACTACCACCGTATGGCTTGTCGTTCCAGAGCAGCCATTGCATACCCCGTAGACCGTGTGAGAGATAGCCAAAAGGGCAAATCATGTAAGACCAAGACTGTTCCCCATGGATCAGCCGCCGATCCTTTGTCCTGCAGCTCGGTATGTCAGTCAGCAGTCCCGAGATAGCTCGGAATGTCGAATGATTGGCTATGTGTCAGCCACTTTGGGAAGAGATGTGGTGTTACTCCCGCAGTGCGTGGAAGCTGCAAACTGCATTCTCCGTGTCTTCCGTTCCTGCTGTCATCGAGTGCTGTTCTGCAATGTGCATCTTGCACATCATACGGCCTAGGAGTCGTACGACTGTCCGACAGTAACACTGCAGATCGACGTATGACAAATGCTCGCCTTCTAACCTCATACTGAGCAACGTTTGGGCAAGATGTCCTCGGCTTCACCAGCCCAGCCGAATGGCTCCCTACGACACAGAAGATACAAGGCCGCCCTTGCCTGCGCGACCTGTCGTCGTCGCAAGGTCAAATGCGACGGTCTCCGTCCAGGTGCTTCCGCATTCTCTTCTGACCCGTAGCCTCTCATCAAACTTCTGAAGTTGCAAATGCTGATGAAGGGTATTTTTAGCTTGTGGAAGATGCCAAACGAAAAGAGAGCTTCGGGAAACATGCACTTACATCCCTGCGTCAGCCCGCCGTAGCAGTGTTGTCGACCATCCTTTTTCATCAGCTGCAGCATTTCCACCACTACCGACTCCTGCTTCCGAGCAATTCGATGTCGTCGGCACTCCAAGTGCTCACGGTCCCGGTGATCCAGGAGAATTTTCTTTCGAGGTCAAGGCTGCTGTGGATGCCAGACTGGGGCTGCCGTCCTCGAAGAAGCGGTGCCCTATCCCTCTGACGGATGCCCCATTATTTGGCGTGTTCTCGTTTCCAGAGGTTGTAGATGGCGCTGTGGATCCTGCCGACAATGTGCTTCCCCCACGCAAGCATGCTGACCACTTGGTGAGCCTGTACTGGCGATGCCTGGATCCTCTGGAGCCGTTGCTGGATCATGGATCTTTCTTTGCCGCTTACCAAGCACTATTCGCTGGCAGGGAGATGGAGTGCAATGAACAAATCTTTCTCTGCACCCTCAATCTTGTATTTGCATTGTCTACCCAATTACAGGAACACACTCCTTCGGAACAGCGAGACAGTGCCGGCAGAACCTTTTTTCTTCGAGCCTGGCATCTGCTGCGTCCGGAGATCGTCCTCTGGCAAGCCGGCTCATTGGAGACCGTTCAATGCCTGGTTCTTATGACCCGATATCTTCAATGTACACCAAATTTGCAGCAGACGTGGATGGCACTGGGTTCAGCTGTCCGGATTGCCCTGAGCATTGGCGTCGACCGCTCAGAGAAGCATGTGTCCGGGTCGGATAGGGAGAACCAGTTGACCCGGGATGTTTGGCAGCAGTGCGTGTTCATGGACAGGTACGGAGAAGTGTTCCTGCATCTGAAGACCTACGGCTCTGCTAATTCTAGGTCAGAAGCCTTTCCTGGTCGCTTGGGCGTCCTTCCACGGTACCTAGCGTACCCTTCTTCACGGTCGACTCATTCCGACATTTTAGCAACCTACCTGACTCCGACAGTGAGGCGGTCGCCGTAGTCTCTGAGAAAATGCAGCAATTGACGAAAATGACCGGTTATATTGGGCTTTCTCAAGTGCTCGCCACCAGCAGTTTGGCAGAGGGCCTCGAGTTGACTGTGCTAGCCCAAGCCGAACCCAGTGCTGTTATGCAGATCGATGAGTCTCTGACTGGAGTAGAGAACAGTCTCCCTCCCATTGCATTGAATGCTGCTAGTGACGAAACTGGCAGTCTCATCGACCGACGGTTGCTCCTTCTTCGTCTCCGGTGAGTCCTGTCAAGCCTAATTGCAGTAGTTCTATATCCGATGCAGAGCTAAGCCTTCGCTTTCCCAGTCTTGCGCATACACGCATCATGCTTCTTAGACCCATCATGGCTCGCTTTTGTATATCGAATCTGCAAGCGCCAAAAGCTCCCACATCAGCTGAAGCGGGTTTGGGCGACCGCTTCAGCCAAACATGCGCCACACTGTGCGTTGAAAATGCACAGAAGCTCGTCGCACTAATTCAGGAGTGCTCGCGATCAGACAGGACCGGACTCGTCCCCTGGTGGTATCGTATTTTCTACCTCTACATCGCAATGCAGCATTTGATAACCGCGATGCTGCGACCTGACGTCTTCGGGACTGCGGTCCTGGAGCCCTGGAACACGGCTGTCTCGGTACTCGGTGCACACGAGCACCTCAGCCCGTCTGTCAGGCGATGTCTGAACAGTTTTCAGATGATGTGGCAGAGGGTCATTGATATTCACCGTCCACCCACTCAAGACGCTCGTCCATCTCGAGCCGATCGCAATATGGGACTCCACGACGTCTTTCAGCATCTTGGATTTGATGCTCAGATTCCGCTGTTCGGGCTGGAGGATCCAGCGTGGCTGGACAATGTGGATTGGATTACATGATCTTGCTCTAAGCGCTTCCACTCAGTATCAAGTTTGCTTTTAGCTATTCAGCATTCGTCTACGTATGTAGTTGCTCTTGACCTGGCAAACGATGATGCTTAAGGTGGAAGATATTCTTGACAACAAGTGAGTAATCGCCCAGATGAGGATGGGCACTTTCGAGAATGTTACAACAACCTCAATATCGTGCAGCGAAGATGTATAATCCTATATCTCCATGTTTGAAACCCGTTTTCGAAGACCTACAGAAGATTCATACATTTCAACTCGCAGAGGAGGACGAAGGTGTTAGTGACAATACTCATTTGCACTTATTCCTAGAAGATCTATGGAATAGGGCTTGATGGGCCTGACCCCGGTTCACAGATTCCCAGTGAAGGATATGTTCTAAGAGGACGCCCTCATATCACCATCCACTCACGATTTCCATCGGATGAGAGACATTCCGTCATACAAAGGCAAGACCAGATTGTCGATTCTCGGGTCATTCTTGCAAAATGCACTCAGCTTTTGCATCTTTTTCCCGCACTCAATCCAGTATGGGACCAGATCCTGTCTCAAATGCTTGCCGGCGTCCTCGGAGATGGCCAACCCACGGGAGAAGACTGGACACAATATACATCAGTACTCACTCATGCCTCGCATCAGTGTAAAAGGGCAACACTCACCATTATCACAGATAATCAAGCCATCTTGGGCTAGGAGTTTCTGATCGAGCACGGTCTTGACGTAATCCTCGTAGCCCTCTTTCTCTGCGTCGACAAAGACAATGTCAAAGGTCCCAGTGAGCGTGAGAATGGAGTCCTGTGCGGGACCTTCGAGCAGAGTCACTCGATCCTGAAGCCCATACTTCTCGATGGTTCGTTTGGTGGCCTCGATCATCCGGGGCTCGATTTCCGTCGTGATGATCTCAGCCTGCGTGTCCACGGTGGCCTCCTACCAGGCCATGGCACTGAACCCGGAGTAGCTGCCAATCTCAAGGACTGCTCAGGCTTCAGTTAGTCAGGTTCCTTTTCTTTAGTTCGTAGAGGAGTTCAGGGACGAGCGAGGTACTTCGCTGGGGCTTCAAAAGCTGAGCGAGAAAGTTGTTCGTGGCGCCCTGAAGCTCCGATGACATCTTGTCCGAGTCGTCGAATTCTTTGCACGTCTAGTCCCACAAGTCCTTCATGCTCGCTGACACGCCGTCCGAGTACTGTAGACAGTACTGCTTTCATGTTCTCCCATTATGGCCTTTTGTTTGCTGCCAGGGACTGCAACAGATGGTCTCGTATTCAGGTGTGATGTGCGGTGATGCAGCTCAGGTGTTTCCCCTTATACATTTAAGAATGTGTTCACATAATGTGAGTATCACAGCTGACTCTTCTTTATATAGCTGGTGGTTAAGGCATTGCATCTGGCTTTTGAGATGGAGTATCCTTGGGATGGTGTCTTGGATTACTTTCTCATTTGATTCACCAGAACTAGGCTTCATGGCACCTTGAGCACAAGCAACCAAGGAATACCCCTTTTTACAAGGACCATGCTCTAGGTATACTGCAAGCATATTGATCTGCAATGGATGAGAAATTTTTCTTACTAACGATCTAATTTTGGCGCGCATAGATTGGGGTTTCCAGCTGATTGTTCCCCTCGCAGCCTGTGAGTCAATATCATATATCGGAGAACTAGCGAAAGAGAATCCAGACTGCTGGAGAAGATACGATTGGTCTATGGACTAGAGAATAAGTTATTTTGACTCGCAAGGAATGATTCCTCATCGGATTTGACCCACTGGGAACGAATACAGGCTTGGCATATCAAACTAGCATTGACTGTGCCAATTTGGGAATCAGAGAGAAATCCTGCCTATAATATAAAGGGGGAGTCGTTGCTCTCTTAACAACTCATCTTTTCATTCCAATTGTACGCTTCTAGGAAAATACTCAGCCATGCCAACTCCATCAAGTCAGGTCTCTGCACCAATGCCGACCATCACGGCACCCTGTACCCTAGACACATGTCCCCTTGACTGGGCACTGGTTCGCTACATGCCCAGTCTTCCAGGAACTGCTCTATACCTGGTTCTCTTCCTCATCATGCTCCTTGTCCAAATCTACCAGGGATTCCGCTCCCGCACCTGGTCCTACCTCGCTTGCATGACCTGCGGGCTCCTTCTCGAAGTCGTCGGCTACGGAGGACGTCTCATGCTTCACGCAAATCCATTCAACTTCTCTGGTTTTCTCCAGTCAGTAAACGCTGCTGCAATCCCCTTTCACCTGTCACCGTGTCAGACTAACTGCAGCTAGGTACCTCATCTGTCTCACCATCGGACCTGCCTTCATCACCGCAGCCATCTACCTGTGTTTTCGCCGCGTGATTATCATCTACGGTGAGAGCTTCTCGAGGATCAAATCCAGAACATACGCCATCGTCTTTGTCACCTGCGACCTTCTATGTCTCATTCTCCAGGCCGCAGGCGGGGCCGTTACTGCAACCGCAGGACGGGAGCAGGATGGCCTCCGTCACACCGGGATCAACATCATGATCACGGGTTTGGCGGCGCAGGTTGCATCGCTGGGGGCATTCATGGCGCTTGCTATCGATTATCTATGGAGATTGCGCCGACAGCGACAGTCCCAATCCTGCATGGCATCGTCGGGTGTCAGCTGGAAATGGAGAGGGTTCCTCTGGGGTTGGTGATCCACATCTGCAAACACACAGCTGTTATTTGAAGGGTAATTCTGACGGAGAGAGTAACTCTAGGATTGGGCATCGCAACGTTCCTCATCTTCATCCGATCGATCTTTCGTACGGCGGAATTGAACGGCGGGTTCAGCAGTGACCTGGCCAATGATGAGATCGCGTTCATGATCCTCGAGGGGGCGAGCATGATCGTCACCTGTGGCTGTTTGAGTATATTCCACCCGGGACTGAGTCTAAAAGGGCACTGGAAGGATCCCACTTCGTGGCCGTTGAAGGCCCGGCAGGACGACGGTTTTCCGTTGGCTGAGACTGGCGAGGGGGATAGACATTAGGCACACTGCACACATTATAGGAAGGTGGAGGATTTTACCTAGAGCGGATAAATAGTCAGCACTGTCCTGAGCTGCTTGAATCGATCTGTTTGGTCGAGCGCTGTGGCAATTGACTGATCTTTGAAAGTGTCTGCCTGCCAGTGCTTAGGACAAACTTTATTGAGCCCAGAGACCGGCTATTTAGGTAGCAGGGCTTCGATTGGACAAGAAATTGAAACATCCCCGTCTTGCCAGTCGCCAAGCAGAATTTGTCCAGTGTTATTGGTCTGATCGTATTGCTCCTCCGGAACAGGTATAACGTGGACTAAAGTGGACCAAGATGTATCAGACATATATGGAGTATCTCCCTTCTTGTTTTCAGTGCATAGAACTTTCTACCTGCGTTTGTAGTCTTCATATCGAGAATTCTATGAATATACGCAAGCAACAGGCAGGTGCAATGCGCAGAGCTCATACTAAATCAAGGACAGGGTGCCGAACATGCAAGTATGACCCCTTTCCCGGTGGTAGTCAATCAGACAACAACTTCGATGTACATCTGATAGGATATTCGCTGACTTGATCCTCCCGTGCTGCTGCAGAGCCCGCCGAATACGCTGCGACGAGACATGGCCCTCCTGTAAGCGTTGTGCGACCACAGGCCGTCGCTGCGATGGCCCTTCTCTTACCCAGACCAGCCCAGTCACAGTCTCATTCGCTCAGACATGGACGTTGACACCAACGGTCAGACTGCGACAACTCCCCAAGTTATGGGACGAAAGCGAACAAGACACTCGGTATGTGCAATACTTCATCGAGTGTCTCTCACGGGACACGCCCAGCTGTGGCGGCGAGTACTCGCACTGGCGACCTCTCATGATCCAAGCCATGCACCAGGAGGTTGCCGTCCGTCGAGGTGTTGTCGCTCTGAGCGCGCTTATGCAGGAACGACTGGCGCATGGTTCGTTGGGAATACATGGCTTCGATGCGCCGCCCCGGAGCGGACGGTATCTTTTCGGGCTGAAGAAGTATGGCAGGGCGTTGACGTCCTTGCAGAAACTAGTCAAAGATATGGGAAGTGACAGATATCTCATCCAAGTGGCCTTGCTCTGTGGGATTATCTGTATATGGTTTGAGATTCTCATGCGGGATTATCTTGCCGGGTTGAGTCACCTGGAGATGTGTTTGAAGATTGTTCGCAACGCAGGCCCTTTTGGGAATGTCGACTCCGAGATCCAAAGAGCATATGTGCGAATGGACATACAAGCATCGTTGTACGTGGGAATCCGCGCCCCCGTCACGGTCCCCGAAGAAATGTCCCCGATCCCCTACGTCTTCGACTCGTTCAACCAAGCTGAATCATGCCTGATGGAGGAGTACGCCCGAGTGGTCCACTTTTTCCGTAATGTTGCCAGCTTCTACCGCCACCACCAACCAGGTTGCGTTCCGCTGGAGTTCATTGCATACACACACACCCTACAAGCACGTCTTGAGCTCTGGAAGTCAGCATTCGGGTACTCCTATTCCTGTCAGAAGGCGCAAGGGAGTCCGCAGACTTCTGCGCGGGCTTCTCTTCTGCTCATCCAGTATTACATCGCGCTGGTCACCGCATCTACCTCTGTCTATGCCGAGCAGACGCTGTATGATCGGTTCCTGTATGCGTTCAAGCGGATTCTTCTCCTGGCGAAATCATCAAACGCCTTCCAAGTGAGTGCTGCTGCAACTTCACTTGTCGGCGTTCCAATGGAGATGGGCGTCATTTACCCGCTGTACTTTGTCGCAACCAAATGCCGCGACTCGATAGTCCGGCAAGAGGCCATCGACTTGTTATCCTCGGCGCCGTATCCAGATGTGGTCTGGGAGGCGCCTATCCTGGCGTTGGTGTCACAAAGGGCAAAGGAAATCGAGGAGATTGGACTGGATGGAGATCAGCCGATCCCCGAGTTCAAGAGGATTCATAGCCTTGGGCTGGATATTGATCCCGAATCTCGCCAGGTGCGAGTGGAATTCCGTAGACGGTCCAACGGAATGGACGGGGAGTGGGATGAATGGAGGGAATCGCTTAGCTGGTAGACACAAAGCACTCAGGTGATGAGAAATCGAATAACTTCTGCTGCCAATGTTGTGTCTTCAAGGCTCTTCTTAAGTCCGTGGAGTTAAGCCTCAGCACGAATACCAAACGGTCAGACTGGACGCACATCGTCCTTAAAGCCTCGGAGATTATTAACTTAGACATATAGTCAGTGTTGATTATTGTATTTCAAAGCTATAAATCTCCCTTCTCCCCGCCAGATGTCTCGTCTAAGCACCACATCCTGCATTCACAACATGCCCACCTTTCAGACAATCCTCATCATTGGAGCCACCTCGGGGATTGGCGAAGAATTAGCTCGCCAGTATCATGCAAAAGGCAAGAAGGTTATCATTTCGGATCGCCGAACAGAAAGACTTCATGCTCTGACGGCTGAGCTACCAGGGTTGGGCTCCATCCGGGTATGTGCAACGTCTATCCTATAACATACGACTGTTTAACACAAGGCAAAGATGGATGTGAAGAATCTTCCAGCTCTGCCAGTCAAAATAGACGAAGCATTTACGAGGTACCCAGACATCGATGCAGTGATCGTCAATGCCGGCATCCAGCGTCTCCTGGACTTCAACAGCACCGATGTATCTGCGAGCCAGTACCCAACCACAGACGCCATCACCGACGAGATCACAACCAATCTGACCGGTCCGACCGTCCTGGCACGCTGCACGATCGAATACTTCAAAGCATCGCGAGCCAACCACCCTTGTCTTCTAGCCTTTGTGACCTCGGGTCTGGCGTTGGTCCCGGCCACCATGTTCCCCGTGTACTGCGCCACCAAATCAGCGCTGCATCACTTCGCGGTGCTCCTGCGAAATCAGCTCAATGATACCCCTATCGATGTGGTGGAGATTTTGCCCCCGTACGTGGAGACCGAATTAGACAAGGATCACATTGAGGAATTGACCAGACGCATGGGTGGGACGAAGCCGCAGGGGATGCCGGTCACGCAATACGTTGAAGGAGTTGTGCGAGGGCTGGAGGTTACAGAGGAGAATGGGAAGATTCTGAAGTATGTCGCTGAAGGGTTTCCTCGTGCTGCAGTTGATGCATGGGTCACGGCTATCAGTCCCATGGCGCAGATGTTGCATACTGAGCTATGAATCTCTAGACAGCTGAGGAAGTACTCGGGTTGAGAAGGTCATCGATTGGGAATGTTGAATCCTGTCTGAGAAGATGGTTCTGATACGCAGTCTCAAAATCGTCTCCTTGCACAAATGCGTCCCAAGCATCCTAGTCGATTTCTATTAGCTTGCTCCCTGCCATACCTGAACAGAAAAGAAAATAGAGAAAACGCACCCAGTTCAGGTCAAGGATGTCCATATTGGCGTCCCTTGCATTATCTTCATATGTCTCAAGATGTAAACTGGGAATAGAGGTAGACTGGCCACTCGTTAGAGTGGGATCGGAAGAAAGGCCTTTTTCGCCATCGACTGAGTCTGCCAGGTCAATTGCTGGTGGATGACAATCTGGAAGACCGAGTTTCGGGCGTAACAGCTCCAGCATCGTGTCAAGCACGAGTCCGACCTTGCCTGCGTCTTGATTCTCACCTGCCAGGTTGTTCCAAATTTGGCGCGAAGTGTCGAGGGCCCGGAATATCTCCTGTGGACGGGCATCCATCTGCGAAGGACCCTGCTCTGTCCGAGTCGAGTATTGCAGATATAAGCACAGCACCATCGCAGCCAGGCTAAAGTTCGCACTGTCGGGAGTGACGGTGTATCCATGGAAGCTGCTCAAACACCCTCCCGGCTGAGCCTCCCTGTATATGGCGGCTTGATGTTGGAGCAGTGTCATGGACGAATCAACGCTTCTTTGCTGAGACGGAGCAAATGCTGTATCTCCCCGGGCTTCCTGAAGATACTTTCGATGCAATGCGGTGACTGTTTGGTGGTAAATCGTGTCGAGCTGGACCTTTTGCACCATCAAATATGCAGGCTCGTGTGGCGCATTCTCCCAGTTCTTCAGTTGCAAATGGGGAGGAATCGCCTTATACGCCTCAACAAGGTCGCGATCCAGTTGTAACACCCTCTCATAACGCTGCGGCTGTACGCAATTCAAAAATTCGACGACCCGTCTCATTACTCGGGTTATGTTGTTCTTGGCCAGCAAATAACCGATTGGGACACTCGCTGAAAACGGTCTTGCGGATGGCAATTCGGACATTTCTTCTTCCATGTCGGTATCGAGGAGATTGCGCGGTGGGTCCGTATCGAAGTCCTCCGTTCGGATGGCAGCTGGCATGCCAAGATGAAAGGAGGACAGGCAGTCAATCTGGGCGATTGTGCTCCAGATCCTGCGGCGCATCTCTCCCTCAAACGGCGTCGGATTGGAGAAATGGGACGGATCCCGGTGCAAACCCAGTCTCATGGCCAGGCGCACGATCGAGCCGATGGGTGTGATCAATCCGGCTCCCCATTCTTCACGATGAGAGAAACCAAAGATGCTGCGCGTGACCATTGCTTGGAGCGTCTGGAGAGTGGTCTGCTTTGTTTTGATGCGCTCCAAGCACTGGCCAGACTTGCTGTGGTAGAGTTTGCCGATCGTCTCAGACATTCCCGACTCGTCTTGCGCATCAGGAAGGAATTTCATTGCCAAGCTGAATATCGAATAGAGCAGAGCTAACCACGATAAAGTAATGGACGATGGGTTCTCCCAGTATTCTTCGTACTGTTTACAGTCAGTGATGACTGACTAGCTGCAGAGGATGGCTGCAAACCTGCTTCATAAACGTCGGATAATGAATCGAATCTGGTTTTCTTCATTAGACAGTTATGGTTCAGGAAACACCATTAGAAAGCTTACACCTTGCTGGACCAACGAAAGCGTATGGAGCAAAGAATGCTGATATCAATCTATCCGCTGCGGAGCGAGACGGCATGACTGCTAGGAGCTCATCGTCCAATTCAGGATCGGTTCCATATGGATAACTGCTCATATCCTTGGGTAACTCATCTTGGATGGGAGATACCGCCAGCTAGAGTTTTGATCAGCATCTTCGGCATATTCGCATTCGCATGTGCTATGGTACAGGACAAGCATACCTCACCGAGGACACTATCCCAGTGACTCCCACTTCGGTAGAGAAGTCCGTCAAAAAGCCGGCCAAGGACCGGGCTTGTGGCCCTGCTCTCGAATTGAGATGCGGCGCCATTCACTTCCTGTCGTCGACTGGGACGGGTTGCATACAGGCAAAGGTTACTGGATCCCCGTATCACACAATTGTGGCAAGGCTGATGACGATCACACCGCAGCCTAAGCCGTATCAGCTTCATAGAGAATGTCTACACATGTTAGAGCACATACTTGCGCACCCGGCAGGAAGCACAAGACAGCGGGACTCGATTGCGTTTGGCGGGGCTGGTTCTTGATGCAGCTGGGACCGTGGGTGATAATGGATCCATGTCGCCTGGTTCATCGGAGTAGGTATTATTCTATCGCCTTGATGAGTTGATTCTCGGCTCTCTGGTCAATCACTGAAAGAACCATATCTAAAGACAAGGAGGAAAGAAGAAAATCCATGATGAGATGTGCAAGGGTGGCTGAGCGAAGTGGGGATGGCCATGATTGGTGGATTTGCATAGCCATATATAGATGGATATATATTTTGATATAGGCTATCCAGCCATAAAAGATTAAGAGGAAGTTCCCAATTAAGAATTTGTCGGCAAAACGGGTAGAATAGGTACTCAACCCATAGCAGGTTCCATCCCTAGTCGTGCTCTCATAGTCTGCACGAGGTGGAGATCATCAGGGCGACAACGTTGGGTTTTTTCTCGTCAGTGAAGATGTTAGCATGTCTGAGAAAGCCATAAATGTGATTACTCGTGTTATATTATCAGCAATAGTAGGCAAGCCATGTTCTCTGCCTACACACATCTGGGTATTGGATTAGTGTCTGCTTACCATAACAGCCGAATCGGATGGAATACTAATCATTTATACATGCTATTATAACTATGGAATCACTAATCAAGCCTTCACGGCAGACGTGGACCTAAATCAGTGTATGATCACTAAACAATAATGAATCAACAATCGCAGGGGAATTTCAACACCCGCCACCCGAGGTCGTCGAGTTACATATTTAAACAAGGACTTCATCCACAATATTCCTTTGCTTCAAGGACAGTATCCAAGCAAAATGCCTTCTGGTCTTATCTTTATCACTGGTGCTACTGGTTTCATCGGCAGCGCTGTCGCCCTCACAGCCCTCAAAGCAGGCTACAGACTGCGCATCAGCATACGCAAGGAGTCACAGATCCCCAAACTCAAGAAGCTCCTGGCGCAGTTCGAACACCAGGTAGAGTTCATTGTCGTGCCCGACATCACTCAGGAGTCTTCGTTTGCAGGGAAGCTGGACGGAGTCGACTATGTGCTCCACCTCGCCTCGCCTCTTCCCCATGGGACGAATAAAGAAACATACTTTGGTCCGGCTGTCAAGGGCACCACGGCCATTTTGAGAGAAGCCGCCAAAGTCAGCTCTATCAAGAGAGTCGTGATTACTTCGTCTATTGCGGCACTTATCCCTCTCACAGGGGTCCCAGAAGGAGGGGTCATCAGAGGTCAGTATCTGTCTGACTCCAGAATAAGTATCCGGCTGCAACGGGGTAGACGCTGATTGACCATGCACAGAGAACAACAATTGGGACCTGGCGGTCGATGCAAATGCCGACTTCACGGGCCCGGATGATTCCGCCACCTCATTCGCACTTTACCACGCCTCCAAGCTGCTGGCAAACAACGCCAGTTGGGAATTCAAAAACACCGAGAAGCCACATTTCTCCCTCGTCACTCTCCATCCTGCTTTTGTCTGGGGACACAATCATGTGCAGGCTAGCGCGGAGGAGGTCAAGGGTGGTACCAATGGGATGCTCTTTGGAACTATCATGACCGGCAAGCCAGCTGGAAGCGTTACTGGGGTGCATGTCCAGGACGTGGCCGAGGCACACATTAAGGCCCTGGATGAATTGGTGCCGGACGGGTCCAAGGTCTTGTTGGCAGGTCAAAAAGCATCGTGGAGTGATGTTGCTCGCATCGTGAAGAGAGACTATCCGGAGATTGGAGCCAAGATCACGGAGGATATCCCGGGACAATCTTATCCTCTGGATACAGCCGAGGCGGAGAAGGTCTTGGGGATGAAATGTAGGTCGCTGGAGCAGATGATCAAGGACGTGGTGGAGCAGCAGTTGGGGTTTATGAGACAGGCGAACATGTAGACAGATGAAGAGTTCAACTGTAAGATCAGCTCTCAGGTCCAATTGAAAGGGAGCAAAGACTATACCGCTCTTTGGCCTAGTGGAGCTATCTGCCAGAGATTAACGGCTTTCAAAGGAATACGCGAGAATGGATGTCATGCTGGTGGGCAGGGTGATAACTATGATATTGATGGTCGAGTGTGATACACTGATCTATTCTACCGCTGTAGATGTCTGGGATATTAGGTTCAGTCAATACAAACAGGAAATGTTATTAGAAAGATCTGATTTCGGCTGTTCTTGACTCTGAGTCAACGAGACCTAATGGAAGTTGTCAAGCGTCGACACATGCAATGAAAGCAATATACTCTGTCCATTTGATGTCCAACCAAATTCAGGTTCCTCAAGTATAAATCATCCAGTATCTGTGTCATCCAACCCAGGTCGTTCTCCGGCGATCAACTCCCCCAGCAGAAGATTCTCGAGCCGCTGGATAATTTCTGCGCGACTCCAGGTGCTCGTTCGTTCACCAAACTCCCAGCTCGCCAGTCGCTGCAAGTGTATTAGGCAAAGATTCGACCAAGATATGCTTTCGGCTCATCGTATAAGTCCGAGTCGTAAGGGTCTCGTCATCGGAGGGATTCGCAGCGTCAGAAACCAAGCAGTGCTCAATGGGATCAGATTCCTACCCTCTACAATAGACAGCTTGTCTAGCACTCGCTGCACATCACTGGCAATGAGCCGGCTGTGGTGCCTGGATCGACTAGGGCGATTGCTTATACTCTCTGCCAGCAGGACAAGTGATTCTTCTCGGGACTTTTTCCTACTCAACGCTCCCAAGAGGAACAGAAGATGTTTACTCCACGATTGAGGCGCCATATGGGACGGAATGGCATGCACAAATGGAACCTTCCAGTTGCTTTCAATCAGGTTCATACTGCTCGCCTTTGCACGGTCCGAACGCTTAAACCGCGCTATTATGGGACGCACTGTATTGCGATAGCCGATCAGCTGCCGATACTGCTCCAGAGACTCATACTTGGAGGACCAGAGGTTCCTCTCACAGACATGGGTCCAAGCAGCAGAGATCAGTTCGGCAAACCGTTCGTCGACGGCAGACCCTGTGGTGAAAGTTTCAGTGAGCAAGTCGAGCTATCGAAGGTCCGATAGACCTCTCAATTGCCGCTCCAGCGCTCGGGGGACGTCTATGGACGGATCATTACTGATCAAGTGTCGAAGGACGTCCATTTTCCTTTGGCTCAATTCTGTCCTGATTCCTCCCTACGCTCTTGTCCGGGGCAGCTTTGCAGCCTCTATGGGCGTATAAATGTGTGGATTTGTGCTCGTAAGGACTGATATTCTAATATAAATCAGGAAATGCTTCAGAGCCATCAAACCCTAAGGATAACAAGGGTTTGTTACCAACGCATCGATCGAATCAGCGGATCCATGCACTATGCTCAATCTGACGACTCATTGAAATATTCGGCAGGCATCACCTTTGCCTTGGACTTTGATCATCGTGCATTAGTCTGAAGAAACCGGTTCTGATCGCCCCAGATCGTGCGGCATGAGATGATCTGGGACACCAACCGCCAACACGATGAGGCTGATTCTTCATCATGAGACTCTCTCAGGGTTGCTAACCACTGTACATTTTGAGGTCTCTTGTATCTGATGTCAACAGGAATGGTGCGCTCAATGTCAATCACTACCTTGATTTCTTTGTAGATCACTGGTTGGTAAGTGAACGCTAGAGGTCACGGTTCATAGACAGCCAAGGCAACGGTTGCAAAATCCCATGAGGAAAGCCCTTCAGCGTAGTTTGCGTTGCACAGCATAGGGTGGGGAGGTAAGGACGTACCAATCTCGACGATCGCGATTCGACGAGACGTTGAAAAATGATGAAGAATGGATGTCCTTGCGTCCTCTCATTTCCTGCGGCCAGACTCTTTGGCAACTTCTACCCTCCTGTCCGCCTATGATATCTACACAATCAAGGCCAAGCGAGCACCATTTCCGGGTTTGATATGACCATGTTCCACGGCTTTCGTGGGTCAAGTCTCCTGCAAGGCTTCTCTTTTCATGTCTGAGCAAGCCCCATCATGTCCTGCTTCGCCTCTCAATATGATGTCTTTTGCGACAACAGTATTCATACGCACAAAGCTTTGTCAGAGACCATGAGGCTACCCAACCTCCTATCTCTGTCAAAAGGCTTGGATAGCTAGCTAGTTCAAGCTGCAGCTGTGGCTTTTCTGGCGCCGTTGTGCCGGCCCATGGTACATGGTACTCTGGGGTGGATCAGAGAATTAGGTGGTAAACCTTATGTTGCAGGTATCTGCAGACTAGAGATTCTTCCTGACCAGAAATGATTGGCGGATCGGTCACAGACGAGGAAAGAGGCGATGCAGCACGTTTGGATTTGGGGCGCAGGCTTGTGCAACCATTCGGAAATCCCGTCGTAATCCTGCCGGAACAGGAGAATTATGACCCCTTTGAACAAGAATGCCGTATATCTTCAAAAGATGAACTGTCAACATAGACTTAACAGACGATTCAGAGATTCTCGTAGGACTGTGTCGAGGCTATTCACGATGCAGTCGCTAAGTGGCCATGGGGGTCAGCTTGTCTGCCAACGCTCGAAGCTGCTGGTTTATTGGTCAGATTGGCGAATAGGCTCTCTGGCTGTTTGGACAAAGACAACGTCTTTTTTGCAATGACATACTGGGCATCCACACATTGGTCAGCCAACATTACTTGAAGGCGCACTATCGACTAGTTTTAGTCCCATCCGTCTGGGACATTCCCTTTAAGATCAGCAGCATGCGAAGTGGGAACATATTTGGGACATACGGACGCAAGGTCTGGTAAGCATTGATCTGGCTTTCGACCACGGTTGAACAACTCAGCGCCAGCGCGCCGGTGCAGACACCGGGGAATATAGGCCAGAACGACCTTACGGTTGTCGACCTCGACCGCTCCCTGCCTTTATGTCTAGATGTATGTCTGGTGAAGAGGGCCATGACCATGACGAATATTATATCATTCACTGTATGCAAGTCCTCCTGATAATACAGTTGCTACGAGCTTCCCTTTGGTAATGGACGCAACGGTGTCTCTTCGCCTTCATGATCAACCCGCTGCTCAAAATACTGCTCCACTTGAATGGCATTGCGACTTATCGACCGTAACTCTGTGACCGCACCGTGCGCCTTTGTGGCAGAGGCCTCCGTGTGGTAGTCCATCTGCACGCCGCTCCCGTTGTAAAGCGGGACCCAAGGTCGATGGGATTGCTCTGCGTCCCTGTAGGGCTGCGAATTAGGGTCGACCGTGTGAGAGGGTTGGCCATGGGCAGAGCTCTTGAGGTTCCGAAACATGGTCATTACTGCACGATAGATGACGGGGAGATTGGCGCAGAAGATTCCGCCGAGTGGCTCCCACGCGGAGAGGATTCCTAACGGCACCCCAGCCCCTGCATTGTTAGACGAAGGCTTGTGGGGACATGATGATGGGAGGACTTACAGGTAAAGTCGGACGAGCCCTGCGAGACCACGACAGAAAGACGGGCTGCACTAATGGCACACGTTCTGCCCGGACAAAAGAGTGAGTTTGTTTCTCATAGACAAGGTGGATGGGAGTACTAACGCCAGTCCGACAGAGAAGAGAAAACTAAGAGCGATCTTCCGATTACGAGACATCTGGAGCTTGAAAATGACGGGCAAAGGCAGGGCAAAGATCCAGATATCGGTGACCAGGTTGGTGATGTTGGTGAAGTAGCTGAACGCCACTAGGTCGAAGCATGTTCCCGGCACATCCGAGTCCCAGAATCGCGAAATCGGGCGACATTGCAGGCCCAGGACAATTTCCATCGTCATCAACCACAGGATCACAAAGACAGCGGTGGTGAGGACTATGAGGCGAAACTTGAAGGTCACGAAGATGCGATGGTATAGCGCCAACACCGCGAGTTTGGTGCTGGCAATGGCTGCATTATAGAAGTGGCTGAAGATGTAGTTGCCCTGTTTGTGTCAATGCGTTACTCGGTTACTCGTTGACAGAAGAGGCAGATCTACCATCATGAACGTTTCTATCTGCTCATCCGAAAGGGCCGCTTTGTGACGTCCGAATCCATAGGGGGGTCCTATCATTAGACATCAGTCGGCCCGGTACCGCCTGAAGAGAAAGTCAAACCAGGGACATACCATAGATCAATCCACTGACACAGACTGCGGCTCCGACAAACTATGATCGTCGCAATGCCAAGGGCTTGTCAAATTCCCATGTCTCACACGGACCATGTTTGTACGTGGTGGCCGGGACTTACCGTGGCCCACACCATCAGATAATCATCAGAACTGAGACCTCCACCTGGGCCTCGTAATTTGACCCAAAGACGCAGCCCAGTCGTCAACAGCTCGAGGGGAATGGGGACGGAATAGGCGACTGTGACTTCGGTAACTCGCGATTGCGCCAGGAATGCTGCATCCTGAGCGGCTCTCCACGAGAGATTCATCGCATCCAGGAACTACATGTCCGACAATCAATCGGTAGGGTGGGAAGGAGGGAGAAGGCGAACAGGACGGAAGAATAAGCGCACCTGGCCATGATGAAGGCTTTTATCCCCTCAATCTATATTAGTGCGGTTCGGGCGAGGGTTGCAGTCAATTCTCACCAGCAATGCAGTCAGTGTGCAGAATCCCGGCTAGGATTCTTTTTCCTTCAAGTCGAACCGGAGGGAACCCGGGATGGAAGAGGCCATTCATGCAACCGCGGACGACCGCAGCTAATCAGACGCTTTCGGGCTCATCTCGTGGCTGAGTTGGGCCAATCATGAACAAGGCCAAACGAATCCTTCGGCACTATTGCATGATCCCTGTCGATTGCACTGTCGTTTAGTGTCAAGTCTCATTGGGTAGACTCCTAGGCTCACTCGGAGTCGGGGGAAAAGTGCCCATGAACTGATGATATGAGAATACGAGATTCAGAGTTCCTTAGCATTCCACTTGGTCAGGTCCGGTCTAGGTGGCTGGTATGATAACGGATAATGATAGTAACAGATAATACAAAGTGGTAGGAAGCTGCCCCTGACTAGTAGTGCACTATTTTCCTATCCAGATTAATCCCGCACTCTCCGATCCACCAAAACAGGATATATCATATATCTGATATATCTCCGTCGTTTCGTCTCTCTATTCCTCCCGATATCATATTTTCAAGTCAATTGAATCGGAAGAGCCCGATGAAACTCGATCTTCGCCTGCTGTTGGCGGCTAGTCTGGCCCCCATCGTGGGTGGCTCCTCGTCTGGCCCCATCGTCGACCTCGATTATTCGTCTTATCAGGGATATTATGAGGCCACCACCGGCTTGAATGTCTGGAAGGGGTGTGTATGATTGATCTGACTCCAACGCAGCAGAGACTAAAATCGGCCCGCAGCATTCGATATGCATCGCCTCCTGTCGGCCACCTGCGATGGCAACCTCCGGCGCCTCCAGCCAAGAATACCAGCCAGATCATCCCTGCCGTCGACCAGCCCCCCCTGTGTCCCCAATCGGGCGCTGCAGGTACCCCTGCCATCTACGGATTCAACTCTGGCCCTGGTGACGAGGACTGTCTATTCCTCAATGTCTATGCGCCCCCTGGTGCCTCCGATCTCCCCGTGTTCGTTTGGATCCGTAAGTTGCTCCTTCCCCCCGGCAGCTCCCACGTGTTTATCCGCTGATCCCAGTGATCGACAGACGGTGGCGGCTATGGGCTGTTTGGCGCTGTGTATGATCCCAGCCCGCTCATGAACACCAACAACAACGGATTCATCACGGTGGAGATTCAGTACCGTCTGGGCGCATTTGGGTTTCTGTCGTCGGCTGAGGTTCACAAACATGGTACCCCTAATGCCGGTCTCCTCGACCAGAGATTCGCCCTAGAATGGGTGCAGCAGCACATCGGCAAGTTTGGCGGCGATCCCAAACGAGTCACCATCGGCGGCGAATCGGCTGGGGCAGGTGCGGTAATGCTGCAGTCGCTGGCCTATGGAGGAAAGGAATCGGATCTTTTCCAGAATGCAAGTCTCGCTACTCCATCTGGGGTGTTTTGAACTGACCCGCTGTCCTCAGATCATCGCAGCGAGCCCGTACTCACCCCCCATCTATCCCTATGACGGTGCCATTCCCACCGCGTACTACGAGCAGTTTGCAGAACAGGCCGGCTGTGGCCCATTGACTTCTACCAGAGCCCAGCATAAGACTACTTTTGACTGTCTGGTTGCCGCGCCAAGTGAGACGCTGCAAAATGCCAGCGGAATGGTCTCCGAGTCCGGACTCTTTGGCACCTTTGCCTTTTTACCGGTTGTGGACGGGGATATGATCCGTGAGCGACCATCGGTGCAGTTACTGACCGGCCAAGTCAGCGGTCGGCGCATTCTCGTCGGGGTATATTCTTCCTCTCATATTCTGACCTGCTTTCGGAGTGCTCCGTTGACCGATTGAAATAGAATAACGCCAACGACGGTGTCCCTCTCAGCAACCCCAACGTAGTCACTCGTGCTGCGTTCAACGACCACATCTCCAAAACATTCCCCGGACTGACTAGAAGGGACCTCACGCGGCTGAACCTTCTCTATGGTACGGCAGACTCGCAGCCAAACGACGACGGTCCTCGATTTGATACCCTGGGCACCACCGGTCCGACTGCGAACAACCAGTCCGAGATGGCTACGGGCTTACAGCAGACGGTCTTCAATATCTACGGCGAAACCACCTTTGACTGTCCGGCGCAGTGGCTGGCCGAGGCCTTTGGCGGCGCTTCTCGACAGGCGTGGAAGTACCAGTACTCCGTGACGCCGGCGTACCACGGTGCCGATCTGAGCTCCTACTTCAACCTGGGGTCCTCCTGGCCCAGTGCCGGATTCAACCATGCTTTTCAGAAGCTGTGGGGCAACTTCATCATGAACAATAGCCCGGTCATTCCTCTCGGCGATGCGACCGCCAACAACAGCCAAGCCGTGGTTCCCGTCGGACGAGATGGTCATCTGAACTGGCCACAATTCCGTCCGACCTCTCCCTGGCAGATGGATCTGAATACCACTGGAGGTACCGTCAGTCAGGTTGTGGTCACGCCAAACCTGACCTACTACGTTCGGGAGGGGGACGATGTCGTCAATCACTTCCGTTTGGCCAACGCGTACACCTGGGAAGGGGGACGCGGACTGCGCTGCGCGTTCTGGCGGGCTGTTGCAACTCGGATTCCTCTATGATGTGTTCTATGTGCGGGGGGCAATCTTTAGAGATCACAGACTCGTCTCGTAACATATGTTGTACATAGCTATCAGAGCAAACTCCGGGGACCGAGAATAGAGAATTTGAACCTGACCACATAGATTGATTTTCGGATTCATTATCATTTGCCGAAAGACATTCTGCCCTGCCACCTACGCAGTCGCTGTCCAAACAGCTGCAACACCAGCATGAAGAACAGCGACCCGAATGTAATGGCCGCTTGGATCCCCAGCGCCCTGGCTGGACCAATGCCGCTGACCCAGTCGATCTGAATATACGTGGCCATGAACCCTCCCCAGTTGCGACTGGCCGTCACCCAGGCCCCCACCTCGCCGGAGCCCTCGGGGTAACAGTCGAGCAGGTATGCGTTGATGGCGGTGGTGATGATCATCATACTACTACACTGCAAGGCTGCGAAGACGGCAATGACCATGTAATGCCAGTGCCGCTCAAAGGCAAACCCCAGCACGATTAGACTGACACAGCAGAGAACAGTAGCGGGATAGACGATGATTAGGCGCGCCTCGGGGTGCAGCCGGCCTTGGTGTCGATTCATGTAAAAGGTCCCCACGGCATCGTGGAGATAGTGTCCGATCAGCCAGCCGATAACGACGCCGACAACGCCAAAGAAGTAGAAGTAGCCTGTTGAAGGATCAGTATCTCGAAAACCGCGCAGTGAAAAGGAATGTACCAATGCCGCGAGTGGAAAAGCCGTAGTCATTGGTCAGCCAAAGCCCGATGGTCGTGTTGACCCCAATCACCCAGGCAAAGTTGAGGAAGTAGTAAATCAAGATAATCAGAACCGGCACTCTGGTAATGGCCACAACCGGTCGCATGGCGCACTGGAGGAAGCTCCTCTCTCGCCACAGCTGGGCTTGCTGGGCTCCCGTCAGACGGGCGACATATGACCCTCTCGGGATCTGCCGACCTTTGCGATCAAACAGCGTTTCATCGAGAAGGAAGACTAGCACAAAGGCGACGGCTGACATGCAGGTACACAGCCAAAAGGCCCAGCGCCAGGACACATCCGTCACAATGAAGCAGGTCAGCAGCGGGCCAAGGTAGGGGCTCATGATGATGAAGAACTCGATGTAGTTGATGACTTTGGGGTGTTCATGGAAAAAGAACAGGTCTTTGATCCAGAGCAACGCACCCCCTTGACCGACACTGCAGAAGAGCCCGTTGATGATCCGCGCCGCCATGTAGGACTCGAAGCTCGTGGCCACAGCGGACCAGGCACATGTCCCGACCATGACAGCTTGAAAGATCAGGAGAACGGGCATGCGGCCGAAGAAGCCTGCGAGGATCACTACGATTATACCACACGACCCGATGGTGAACAGGTTTCCTACAACGGCGCGTTGGACACTCGCCTGCGACAGATTCCACTCTCTGTATGACATATCAGCGGATTTCTTTTGCTTGGGTATCATGGGACCCTACATGGACTGGGGAATGATAGTGATGATCGCCGTGCCCCCAGTATAGTCCGCCAGGAATGCGATATACGCCATGACCCAGACAATCAGCCATTTCTTGCGCGGACTCCAATTCAACGGATCGTCGGGCGTATCCAAGGGCTGCGGGATGAGAACGTAACGGCCGTCGGGAGTCGTTTTCAGGCCGGCTGCATTGTGAGGATATCGCCTTGGATCAACGACATATCCTTCCAGGGCTTCTTCATCCTCGTTGATTCCAGCCAAAGTAGTCGGTACGGGCTGTTTGTCGTCCATCATGTTGCAATTGCTGCCAATGCAAACGGAACTATTTATTCACACCTTTCTTTATTCGTCAGGCTCAAGTGTACTTGATCTGGGGAGAGAATGAGAAAGTCCTACAAGGTATTGGAATGTTGGCTGGGAAAAATGGGATTGTGCGATTTGCATATTCCTCGGGAGAATGGCTCGACTATAATACAGGCTGCGAAAGCAGGGCTTGTTTAATTTATCTTGATGAAGTGGATTACGAATTGGCAATGAATGAGGGGAAGATTGCTCGGTATGTGTCCAGAACAGGAAAGATAGCTTCATTATCCCAGCAACATATATGAGCACTTGTCCCGGGTCGAACAGGGGTGTCCTTTTCTCACAGCCCCACGGCACAATTACAGTTGGTTTTCAAGAAGGCTTTGAGAAACAATACTAGACAAGTGAAATGCAGACCCCTGCATCTTATAAGAACTTAGACATGGATGGGACAGGGGACTATTCCGTGGTTGCATTCCCAGTCCACTTCCCACTCTCAGAGGAGTCATTCTTACACGTCCCATTGGTCGTAATCCATCGCACGTAGAGATTGCGGCACAGTCATCTTGCATGGGTAGTCCAGGAGTAACAAGAGACTGTTCTCAGGCCCTGTCCCATATCCCTGTGCGGGATTGAAGGCCGTGAAAAGTTCATTTCTTCTGAACAGGCATACCAACAAAATGCTACTGTGCAGGAGATCCAACCGGTCTGGATTACAAGATCTCTGCCATTGAACGCGTCTGCGTTTTCGTCGACGTCTTAGGGCTGCTTCAGGCTCACTATGTCTGGGAAATACGGAGGACGGGGTCCTATTTTGCTTGGAGTGACCTGGGCAGAAGCAGCGCTGGCTCTGATTCTGTTCGGGCTACGTGCAAAGACTGCGTCTCTGTGTCCACCAGAGGGCGGTTCGTTTGGGATCTGTGGTCTGCGATGGGATTTTGTCTGGGTGATGTTTGCTTATGTATGCCGGATCGGCCACAGCTCATGAGGATACAAACTGATATACGGCAGGCACTTGCCTTTGTGGCCCAGTGCACCATGACCGTGAGTGTCACATACGGCCTCGGAGTGCACCAGGATCAGCTCTCGCACCCGGAGATTGTGGCCAGCAATTACTGGAGCTGGATTGCTCAAGTCCTGTCCATTCTTGATCTGGCAATCGCCCGGTGTGCCGTGATTGCTTTCCTCCTGGCCCTGCAAATGCATACCCACCGCAAAGGTCGCTGGGTACTGCTCACGGTGGGTGCCATTCAGGGGCTGATCAACGTGGCCGAAGTCGGTGTCATATACCATCAGTGTGATCCACCTCAGCGATTGTGGGATACAGACGTTCCAGGGACCTGCGATCTGATCGGAACCTGTTTGCACATCGGATACGCTCAGGGTGGTATGTCTTCCCTTTCACCTCCTACAAGGACAAAACGTATTAATGAAGCCAGGAATTGGTGCGGCCTCAGACATCTTCCTGGCTTGTTATCCGGTCTATATCATCGGACGACTTCAGCAAATGAGACTCTCCCTCAAAATTGGACTGTGTCTATTGATGAGCGGAGGTATCATGTACGTACCTGTCTGGCATTTGTGTCATCATCTGCTAATATCAATGTCTGTAAAGAGCAGGAATAGCCGGAATCAACAAGACAGTCGCCATATCCACCATCGCCGAAACCAATGACCAAACGTACGCTATTGCCAAGCTAAACACCTGGGTTCTAACGGAGATGTGGTTCATTCTCATCTTTGGGTCAATTCCTGTCCTACGCCCCTTCTTCGTGCGATTCTCTCAGAGCATCAAGAGTGCCGCGGGATACTCGAGCTCGCGCAGCCGCTTTCATGCCGATGACGAACGTAGTGGAAGTCGTCCCAATGACGAGATATGGATAGACCTCGATGATCGACAGCATAGCCCCTGGATGGCTCATGGGCCTCGTACGAAGAAGAGCGTGTCTGTGGGGGTGCATGGAGGCAGTGAGGAGGGTATCTTGTCCACGGTGTATCCTGATCAGATCGTTGTTACGAAGAGAACTACTGTGACAGCAGAGTGTCACTGTTAGATTTTCGAGATATCTATAGTATCGAAGCAACTCAACCGCAGTCGTCGACCTCATCAAGGTATATTCATACATGATGGGCTGATGCTACTTCAACTACCTGGCACTCTCGTTCCAAGACCTACCGATTTCCACCAAAATGGCTCAGACACACTAGCAGGGACAGTTGGAAGCATCCCTGTCTGGCGCCTTCTAGTACACCCACTGTCGTTCCTCTTCGTCCAAACATCGTCCATCAAGTGGATCTTGAGCGTGCCGCTTCCATTGTGTCTTGTCTGTGGACTGACAACCGGGATAAATTGTGGTGCCCAGTGCCCTGCTCCTCCTATTATTGCTCTGTGTGCCAAACCTCAAGCGTTTCTCGAACCTTGCTCAACAATCTCATTTAGATTCTCTTTCTCTGTCAGTTTGGAGGCAGAATGACCATATTTGACGAGATAAAACATGTCCAGACGCTGGCTGCGGCCGAGGCTGCGGGTGATCCCAATGCTCACAGTCAACTGCAGGCTGCTATTCGCAAACTGCAATTGGCAGCGGAAAGGCCGATTGACACAACTTCTCGAGTGAACTTCCAAGTGAGTCCTCCGATCTAAGAATAAGGGAGAAACGCATCCTGACAAGCAGATTATGCAAAATATCTGCGTTCGAGTGGCAATCGAAAGGAAGCTGCTACACACGATCGCCGGGAGGAATGGCGAGCCCATAACATCGGCCGAATTGTCGCGTGTGACTGATACGGATGAGCTTCTAGTTGGTGAGTGCATCGCTCCATCTGCAGATTGATACTCATCCGTCAGTCCGTGTGATGCGTGTGTTGACCGCAATTGGCTTTGCACTCGAGACTGCCAACCAAACCTACGCAGCGAACGAGACGACCTATTTCGGAGTCCTCCCTGGATCAGTTGCCGCCGTGAAGCATCAGTGAGTATCTCCATCTTCACAAGGATGAGTGACTGACTTCAGCAGCTTCGAACCCGACTTTGGCATGGTACCATTGCCCTTTTGCTCCTCTCCAACCGTTCTGGCTGACCATCTAGGGAGCCAAACTGGTCGAGTACATGCGCGGTCCCGGCATTTGCCAGTTCGCCGATGAACCGGGTCAGGAAACGCTTTTCAAGTACGCGCATGGATTTGACAAGATCTTCGGCATGCTCGAACAAAACCCGGAGCAAAAGCAGGCCTTCGATGACTACATGGCGTCTCGACGCTTGATCGACCAGCCGCAGTGGTTTGAAATCTATCCTGCTGCCGAAAGACTGGTGAATGTGCGAGACGGTCCAGATTCTGTTCTACTGGTTGATGTGGGAGGAGGACCAGGACAAGAAATGTCGCGCTTCAGACAGCGTCATCCAGACATTCCGGGGAGAATCATCCTGCAAGATCTTCCTCTGACGCTCAACCGGATTGAGAGGATACCAGACGGGATTGACCCTATGGAACACGATTTCTTCAATCCGCAGCCGGTCAAGGGTACGACACATTCCATTCTTTCCAGGTCAAGTAGAGGCTGACAGGCCAAAGGTGCCAGGGCTTATTTCTTCCGGCAAGTGCTGCACAACTGGTCCGACGCCAAAAGCAAGCAGATTCTGTCGCATATCGCCGATGCCATGGAGCCGGAATACTCAACCCTGCTGATTGACGACTATGTCCTGCCGGATACTGGTGCCGAGCTGAGAGCAGCTGAGATGGATATTCTCATGTGGCTGCATACCGCCGGTCTCGAGCGAACTGTCTCGCAGTGGAGGTCGTTATTCGATGCTGTAGGCCTCGAGCTGGTGCAGATCTGGAATACCGACAAGGGCGATGAGTCGGTGCTGGAGGTGCAGAAGAAGTCTCTGTGATGCAAATTGCCAATGCACTTGTCTTGTTTTCGGTTCTATTGGTCCAATCTGAAAAGCCAGGTATCATCTTAGGTAGGTGGCGTGTTCATTGGTGTTTGAGGCTTTGCAGATAAGCACCAATCCTACTCGCACCATCATTTGCCTAATTCTGGACTTATCCTACCCATGAAGTTGCTGAATGGACCTGTCCTAAAGCAGTGATGTTTCGTGCCGTTTCGCAATCGCATTGCAGCCTAGACCAGTGCCAATAGCAGACCTTTCTGAGTTCCTAGTATACTGCTATGAGGATATACCCCGCTTCCTTCTCCCTACAATATACAGTCCTTTATCCCGACATTGTCTCGTCCCGGATTTCAATGTTTACCATATTGTATAAGCAATGATCCCTCGATCTGGAGTATGTCTAAAAGCATGACTGCAATTCTCCCCAAGCCCCTCAAGAAAGGCGCCACTATCGCCTTTGTCTCGCCGTCTCTTCGCCTGAACGATGTCTTTCCGACGGCTATTGAGCGCGGCAAAGCCTATCTCGAGTCTCTAGGCTTTCAAGTAGAGATCCTCTTCACCAGTCTGCCAGCTGATGCCACCATTGCCGACTCTGTCCGGATGCGATGTGACGAGCTTCATAAAGCTTTTCTGGACAGCACAGTAACTGCCATCATCTGCACCTGTGGAGGCTCACATGCAAATGAACTGCTATCTTCTCTGGATTATGCTCTCATTCGATCCCATCCCAAGATCTTTGTCGGCTATACCGACATTACCTTTCTGCACTTTGCCATTCAGACTTGCACTGGACTACGCACATTTTATGGTCCCACCGTGCTTTCTGATCTCTCTGACTTTCCAGCACCCATGTCATTCACTATTGATCACTTCTTGCATGTCCTTTCTGGACAGGGCAATCCCGTGGGCCCTCTTCCACGGTCCGCGATCTGCACAGTCGAGCATAATGATTTCTTCTTTGGCAATGAAGCATCTGAGAACCGACGCGAGACTGTCGATACACCCCCATGGAGATGGATTCGCAAAGGTCGTGCAACGGGTCATCTGTACGGTGGTACGGTAGTATGCGTCGTGCGCCTTCTGGGATCGCCTTATGTTCCAAGTTCCTGGAAGGGAAAGATTCTGTTCCTGGAGACTGCCATGGGCGATGATATGCATCGTCCATATAACGTGGCCAATTTTCGCAAAAGCCTCGCCGATCTTGCGCTGGCTGGAGTGTTGCGCGATATCAGCGGACTAGTCATCGGACGGGGATACAAATATGACGAGCAGAGGCAGGATGATCTGGCGGCGGTGATTCTACAGGTCTTTGATGCCATCGTCGACAGGGACCGAGATGAGGAGCTGCCGATCTTGATGAATGTTGATTTCGGTCACACAAGTCCACTTCTCACCCTGCCTTTGGGGCGCTTGCTCGCTTGGATTCTGACTGCGATGAGTTTACTGTCCTGGAGCCGGGGGTTCAAGATCATATTTGACTGTATCAATGAGAGAGAGTCCGATCTTTATCATCTCTGGTTGTAGTCGGTAGTCCTACATTGAGTACCTCGACTCCTCAGCACGCGACTTCTATACTACTATTGCCTAGGCATATCAACTCCACCAACCCGCCTGATAAAGCCTCATGATCCTACTCTACTCCTTCCTTTCCAGACTCTTTTCCCTGGATACAATCAAGTATTTCAGGCAAATCAGGCGCCAAGGCCTTGGCTTTGGTTCGTCTGTGTTGCCCCGCCTGAATCCTGAGGCAGCACCGCAGCCTAAATCACAACGCGTCGATATAACGCGACGGAAGTTTCAGTCGTTGCGATGAACAGAAGAGTCCCCCTATTGTGCTATACAAGATCAGGCAAGCTCACTCAATCCTCCGCAGTCGCAATGGCCTCTCAGCAGTCGCGTTTCGATTTGCCGGGTTTCTCCTTACCCCTGAACTTCACCCCCGGGAGGAGTGTCATGTTCGCAAATGGACTAGACAACTATTCCATTGGGTAAGGCAGTTGTGATTCCGCAATTGATCGGGCAAAGCTGACAGAACCAGACGTTTGAATACACATCGAGAGATATTGATGATGCGAGCAATGAATTCCATCACCGACAAGCCAGACTGGGACAAGAAGGCACGTAGTCCATGCTATCAACGCACTCATACTGACCTGCTCAGGTGTTCAATGATGAGATCACTGCCAAGTGGCGCAAGGAAATTCAGGACAGTGGGGAAGATGTCAGCGAGCGAATGATGGAGTGGATCATCAAAGAAGCACAGTGGAAAGCCGAGGTCTTCCACGATACCAAGCACATCGTCGCATTCGACGTAGGCGTGGTCAAATCGGATATTGCTATCCCGGAAGAATTACGACAGGCCCTCAAAGAGGCCGTCCGCCCCCTAGAGGAGATTCCTGAGGACCAGAGGGACTACCATCCCGGAACGGACGGCAAGGTAGTTGACCTGGTTCATCCGTCATTATTCCCTGTGATATATGGCCGAACGCGCATCCTGCCAGATCGACTCATCAGTCTCAAAGCATTTGCAAACCACATCGGTGAGGGCAAAGTGCTCCCTGTCCGCCCAGAGGAGGAGTCTGTCACGGCGCAGAATGACTGGGATACAGGTACAGGAGGCACCCCCATCGACCCTACAGCCTCAGGTTTCAATGGCTACCCTGTGACGTTCACTTTGGACCCAACGATGAATGTCAGATTGCATCATACATTAACAATCTACATCCCCAGCAACACCGAGCGCTATACCAAGTCATCGAAAAGATTCTGACAAGGGTCGTTCCAATGTGGAACACGACCTTGACTCTCATGCAGGACGAATATAAACGCATCGAATACAGTGAGGTAGACTATGATGAACATCCAGAGCCCGAACCAGAGCCGGCGGACGAGGATGAAGAAGATAGTGACGAATACTGGGACAAACACGCGGCATGGCAAGAACGGCAGCCCATCAAACTGCCAGAACCAGGAACATTCATCCCACACACCGTTGATGAAGGCAACCAGGTGAACCTCCGCCAGGAATTCGCCGAACGAGGACTCCAGGTGATTATGAAGCTGGCCAACATCGAGCTGACGCCGGAGAAGCCCGAGTACGAAGGAGGCTCCTGGCATATCGAAGGGCAACTGGTGAGTCTGCATTACGGTTGATTGACGAGCCTCATGATGCTGAATGATGAACAGAATGATGAACAGAATGAGCACATCTGTGCTACAGCCATCTACTACTATGAAAGTGAGAATATCACGGAGAGCACTCTCGCATTCCGTCAACGGGCAAGGAGGAGTAATATTGAAGAGATTTACTATGAACAATCACGGCACGAGTTTCTTCAACAGGTCTTTGGCTTTGGCCCCGATGTCAGCGGTTACAATGAGAGCAATATCACCCAGCTGCTGGGCGGCGTCGAGACCCGTCAAGGTCGTCTCCTTACCTTTCCGAATATCCTCCAGCATCGCGTGGCGCCCTTCTCACTCGCAGACCGGTCCAAACCGGGCCATCGTAAGATTCTGGCGTTTTTCCTTGTGGATCCGCATCAGTCTATCATTTCATCAGCGAATGTGCCACCTCAGCAAGAGGACTGGTGGAAAGAACGGCAGGAGCTTGTTGGGCGTTTGCTTGGTGAAAAACTGCCTGCCGAACTGCAGATCATGGTGAAGGAGGAATTCAATGCTTACCCCATCACGATGGAGGAGGCCAAGCAGTACTGAAAGGAGCTGATGGAGGAGCGTTCTTCCAAGTTGGAGGCGCAGAACGAGAGATTCGAGGTGGACAACTTTAACTTATGTGAACATTAACATCATCCAAGGTCTATCTGCACAGGAAACCAAACGCGTTTGTTTATCACATACTTTATCTATCGAACTACTGTCTGTTTTCTATTCATCGTCAACATTGGACTTTGGAATCGTAGAACTGACCCTCTTCCTGGATTGAAAGCGACTCGAAAGGTCCTTCCTTGTTCTTACGACGCGCATTCTTCTTCCGCTCTCGCTCGGCTCTCTTCTCCTCTTTCTTCTCCTGCTTGATTCGCTTTTTCTCCTGTCTGCTGACCTTGGGAAATTCCGAGTCTGGTCCTTGCAAGACGCGACCGGGATGAACGACGTTCAAAATGGCCAGGGCGAGGAACATTGGCGTGGCATCCAGGACATATTCGTAGGCCTCGTGGGTCAGAATGGGGTTGCTCGGGTCTGTTCCTCGAGCGTACTGGCACAGTCGGAAGATGATTCGGATCTACCAGAGCCGGTCAGTCTACTGTTGTCGTTCAGGACAGCGGTCACATACGGTGATGAGAGTCAAAGAGCCATATATCGCCCAGAACAGCCAGCGCCAGGAAGCCGAGCCCCGAGTGGTCTTTTCCTGGTCCAATGCCCCGCGGTTCTCCATCTGTGCCATGCGACGGTGGAGATGAATTGCCAGGCCACCGAAGATCAGCACGAACAACTCTTGTAGTCCGATACCGCCCATGTAGATATGGATACCGAGCATGATGGTGCTGTTGGGCAAGTCGTTCTGCGTCGTGATGCCGGCACCGGCTAGCTGGACGAGAAAGGCCAAGATATCAAGCCACACAAAGACTAATCCGTATCGTTTGGCGGTGATTCCACCGAGCCGTTGGTCGGGGATGAAGAAATGGATGAGGCGGCCTAGGGTCATGTAGATGAAGGCATTGATCCCTACAGGCTCTTGTCAGCACATCCCTTGAGGTGATTGAGAGTGTCCGGTGCGTACACAAAGGTGCCAAAAGATATAGAAGCGTGTGAGCAGTCGCATAGGCCTCGCTGTCCTGGTGTCGTGTTTGTAGAGTCCGGAAGACAAATGCAAGTAACTCCCAACTGGCTCCCATGATAACGACCCAGGCATATTTCTACATTTGTCAGTAAAGGACTCTTGGGTTTTCGATGCCGCGACCAACCTTCTTATGGATGAAAGCTTGCACTATGTGGCAGATGAACGTCAACCCGAACAGTATCGTGAACAAAATGGCGGCACCAAAAGACGGAACATAGAGCAGAATGGCATCACAGGCATCTGGAGGCAGGTAGCCATATTTCCCTGGCTTTGGATGTGTACATGTCTCGGTGGCTGATATTGCTGAAGCCGTAGCAGTGGGGGATATCGTTGCGGTGGTGCTCATGTTGACAACCGGGGTAAGGCCTTCTGCTGTTAGAAAATTTCTTTCTTATTGATGATAGTGTATAGAGCATCATGGCATTAAATATAAGCTTATAATATCCTTGACTTCTGAGGTATTGGCCGTATTGTGACTGCCTGTCAGGCAGCCAAATATACGAAAGATCTGGCCATTGATAGACACGATGCTCAGCCATATCAGCCTCAATCATACTAAAGCATACTAAAGCATACTGATAATGACTTTTGCCAGATCCATCAGATCCTTTGAGGTTGACATCTGATACTGTGAAGGAGTAAAAATAGCCAGGCTGACGGCTCCGAACAGACCAATCATGATGTGTCTGACAGGAAATCCATCTCTCACTCTGAATGGACAATTCGCACTTGCTCGCATCCGCTAACTGTTTTGGTCTTGGAACCCAGATGATCTAGCGTCCGTTTCTCAACTTCGGTCTGACATGGTGATAGGCAGCCACGTTCCAAGGCTTGGATGCTTGGACACCACCGGCTCGCTCTCTCTAGCCAACTCGCCCTTGGCATATTGACGTGACAGTGCGCTGGGAGTATATCTGTCGGGGTCGTGGGACGCCTGATGTGAATAGAAGCCATGCCTTTACGGACAGTAGTCAGCCGGTCTCGCGCCGGCTGTCTGACATGCAAGTGAGTCGACCAGGTGTAGTCACGATTGAAGCAATACATAATCATTGTGTCGCTAGGATACGAAGAGTGAAATGCGATGAAGAGAAGCCCAGCTGCCGACGATGTCGATCCACTGGCCGCAAGTGTGACGGATACGCGAGCCCCTCGTCGACCACTCCTCGCCAATCGACCGATCTACGCATCGTTCAGTATACTTCCCAGGTATCCGAGCCAATAAGGATGAGGATGTTTGCTTCGTTTCACCAGCCGCTGGCGGATCATGACTACCGTGCGCTGGAGTTTTTCCACTTCCAGACCGTCTCCTGCTTCGGAGCCAAGGCGGGGGACTTTCTTCTTCGTGCAGCCTATCATGATGCGACGGTGCGAGTGGCTGCCATTGCGCTAGGGTCTCTGCATCGCATCTTCGTGGGTGACGGGGATGGTTCGGCTGTGGCGCAGCCGCGATTGACTCAGTATGCCTTGCAGCAGTACAACGCTGCCATCCATCTGGCTCTGAACCAGATCCCCGTCACCGAGAGACAAAGCAGTGACAGCATACTCATCCTGTGTGTGCTGTTTTTCTGCTTTGAGAGTGTACAGGGCCACTTCCGAAACGCCGTCCAGCACGGAATAGCCGGCCTACGGATCCTCAAGCAACGGGAAGAGCGCTTCGTGAACGAGGGAAACGTCGCCGGTCTTCCCCCGAGCGTTGTTCGCTTGTTGTTTGTCACAATAGAGAATCAAATGCTCGAGGTCGACTGGAAATCGTACCTGCCCGTCTCCATCCAGTCAACCCTTCTGTCTCCATCCCAACGGCCTCCAGTCAATCTGGAAGACACTCCGTCCACGCTCGACCAGCTCAGCGATTCCTTTCAGTTTTGTTACAACCAGTACCTCAAGTTTCTATACCTGTCCCAGGCGCCCGAGGGCGCGGAGCTGTCCAGAACGCTTCAGCAGAACCAGGCATACTACGGCCAGATGCTAAGGCACATGCAGACCTGGTCCGAACAATTCGACTCGTTCCTCGAAGCGCATGTGCAAAACGCCCAGAGTGCAACCGACTGCACGACAATCAAACATCTGAAGATGTGGCGGAAGATCATGGGCATCTTCCTGCAGATGGATGCGCCGCCCGCGCAGGGTGGTCTTGATCAGTTCTGCTCTGAATTCGCGGCGATCCTCGGTCTGGCCGAGGATCTGATGAATTCTCCCTCGTGTAAACCCCCTGCTGTATCAAATTCAAACAGGCCTTCTGTCAAACACGGTAAGCCACAACGTCCAATGGCCCAACCAGGTCGACAACCGCAACAGAATACCCTCCCTACCATCCTCCCCAAGCCCGAATCATCTCCGCCACCTTCCTCCTCATTCTTCGTCGTCTCTCTGGGACTGATCCCTCTTCTCTGGATTGTCGCGACCTCCTGCCGGCATTCGCAGATCCGCCACCGAGCCATCGACCTGATGAGCCGCAGTCGCCGGCGGGAAGGGGTGTGGGACTCGGTGCTTTTCTCCACGCTTGCGAGGAAAATGGTCCGGATGGAGGAAGAGGCCGCGGGATTCGCCCAGGGAGCCACATACGAACCGGCGGATCTGCCTGTTTCTGCCCGGACCAATACGGTTGCCGGCGAGTTTGGCGAGGGACGACAGGGGAAGATCGAGTTTCTCCGGGAGGGCGTCAAGCTGCGCGAGGAGACCATCCAGTGGTGACCTTACGATTACTCTATCATAGACGTGCATGATATTTTACTAGATGGATCAATTTTTGACCCGAGACCTTGACTACTCTTGTTAGCGTGAAAGACCCATACGGCTGAAAGGTACCGAACTGAGGCTATATGCTTGATAACCATCGTATAATACATCACAATGTACTCTGTTATGGACATCGGAGAGGGTGGATATAGACAACATGAAGGCTGCTCGGTTTATATAGCAATTGTGCAGGTGTACGAGGTTGTCGAGCTCTCAGCAAATGCGGAAATCAGACCCTCAATAGCCGAATATGCACCCAGGGCGGCCAACGCCAATGCACCCAAGCAGTAGAAGATGTTGAACACACTCATGGCCAGTTCCTTGGGTCTCTGCGCGAAGAATCCCCGGAAGAAGCGCCGGATGCCGTGGTCGTGGCGGACGGTGTGTCCCGTAGCGGGATCGAAGCCCTCGCCGTCTCTCAGGGCGGCGCGCTTCACCCAGTACGTCACCGCGAGAAGGGGCGGGAAGGTGTAGGTGAATTGCAGAATGCAAAAGGCAGCAACCACCGAGGTCAGACCGGAGAAGTTGGGAATACCGGCGGCGAGCGCAAAGGCGATGCCCCAGTAGACGGGGACCAGGATTGCCCACAACAACTTTCCGCCTCGGGTGGTCAGAGGCGGGCAGCGGAAGAGCTCAACGAAGATTTGGTTGTACAGGACTAGACGGTCAGTTTTGTAATGAGATGCGAAAACAGGCGGTAGAACATACCCTTCAGGCCGATGTTGCCATACAAACCCGCCGCAATGGCCGCACTGACCATGGCAAAGACGTTGCCGGCCGTCTGGATGTTGTACGAGCTGATACCCAGGTAGCTGGGGTTGACGTTGTACTGGCCCTGGTAGCCATACATGAACAGGCCGTAGAACATGTACCAGAAGTAGATGAAGGCCTGAGCCGCCCACATGCCCGTCAGAAAGTCCTTGGGCCGCTTCATCTCCGACATGAATTCCGGGAACACCATGGCCCCTCCGTAAGCGAACACGGCTTGCATGGCGCCATTGAGCGTGCCAGTAAAGTCGCCACCAGCCTCAGGCAGGCCGCCGGACGTGCGAACGGGAGGGTAGACGCCATTGACCGGTGTGATGAGGTCCTTGTTGATGGCAGCGCCCGCCGACGACGAGGCGGCCGCGTAGTTTGGGGGCGCGTTGGCCGCGCCCCCCATGGTGATGAACATGCAAATGAGGTTGAGCCAGACGGCCGAATTGGCGAGCCAGCCGAACTTCTGGAGCGTACGAATCTGGCCGACGAAGAAGCCCAGCAGCGCCCACACCAGGCAGCAGATGATGAAGCACAGCTTGCCCTTGGACACCTGGTAGAGCGCCTCACCGTTGGAGATGACGATCAGACCGACGTTCAGCAGCAGCTGGATGCTCTGCAGGACGTTGAAGAGGTATCGCATCCACCGGCCATACAGACGGAAACCGAGATCGCCGAAGCTGCGCAGGGGGAACTGGTACGAATCGAGACCCATGAACGCTTCCCAGAGGAGATAGCCCGAATAGGCGGCGAGGCCACCAAAGACCGTGTACAATGCAATCCCGGGACTATTTTGTCAGTTTGGTCACTCATAGATAAAGGAAAACGGAACTTGGACGCACCCCCATCCCATAGTCGCAAAGGCATAACCCAGACCGAATGGACCCAGAATGTCGGTGGTGATCAGATAGAAGATGGCACCGCGGGTCGCCGTCCGCAGCGCCCGGGAGGCATTGGTCCATTCCTCGTCGGTGATGGTCAATCGGGCCGCTGCATCGCTTGTGTTGAGAGTGGTGGCATCTTTGGAGGTGTTCTCGGTCACCTGCTGGATGCCTTTGTCCGACTTGGAGGGGAAGATGATGGACAGCCATCCCCGTTCCTTGTCGCCGCTGGGATGCTGATCTTCTTCGGCACGGGTCAGTTGGGCGTAGTAGTAGTACTCCTCGAAGGTAACACTCGAATCATGCAACTTGCGGTGCTGCGGACGCACAGCAGTCGTGCCGGTGCCGTAGTCAATGGCATCAAGGGCATCAAGGGCATCAATGGCATCAAGGGCGTCCCGCTCTTTCTCGTGCAGACGAGGATCGCCCCTATCAAGGGCGACACTCATTGGTTGCGCCATGACGGATGTTCAAAAGAGCTGAAGAATGATGGAGAAATGATCCTCAGAAGGAGTGTGACTGTGTGAGGGACGGAGAAGATCCCTGGGAATCTAGGCTATTTAAAAAACGCAGCCCTTGAAGTCGGTCTGGTGGACCATTCCCCAGATGGACTTCTTCCGCTCACCAATGGCATTGTTAACAAGATAGACGATTCGCCTCCTGCTGATAACGGAATTTACTGAACCTAGGTTCTCCCCCTTAGCCGAGCCGTTGCACCCGTGGCTGGCAATGCAGAAATTGATCGAAGCAATGCCGAGGACAGCCAAGACGAACCGCAAAGGCTTGACATTGCTTATTTGCCGTGGAGGGTGGGCCCGTGGGTCTTCTCGTCTATCGATATGGCATAATAAGATGGTCTAATACTATCCAATTCGTCAGCATGAGCAAAGTTTTGCATCCACTATCAAACTCCGGTGGCTTGAACTCAACCATGCGAATAATCCCTCAGTCTTCAAGCCACTCTTAGGCTGGAAGTGTCACTTGTCACTGTCACTGTCTGCTTATCAGTCTGGGGTGGGCTAGACTAAAAAGGAAGGTGCTTAAGCACTTGCCCTGGGCCACGCGTGCAGTGCTTCTAGTCCTATGGGTCTCGTCTCCAAACTCTTCTCTTTCCATCGGAGAGCCGGAGGACTTTTATATCCACCGTCAATCAAGCCTGATCCAGTATGAGGTCATGCTTATTGCTGCTCCTCTAGGAGATATCTATTCGTCACTAGGTATTGAGATGGTGGTATATCCTCAGCTCTGAGCCAATTCATCCAGACACCCCTCCCCCTGTCCGTGTCCATGTTTCCTTCCTTGACTGCGAAGACGATCCGAAAGGCGCATACAGGCGGACGCAGTACCTCTTCCTCACCCGCACGGACCTCGATCGACCCGGTTTCGAAGGCCCAAATGCGTCTGCTCGCCATGGGGGGGATTGTAGAATGGAGCTTCACAATCCTTTCCTCCAACCACTCCCCTTTGTGTACGACGACGCGGTCAACGGCAAGAAGGCGGCAATCAGCGAGGATGCGCCCGTGGGACACTTCCGCTACATCCATCCTGCGAAGCTATGCGGACTGTATCCCCGCAGGGGCGCGTTGATCCCAGGGACAGCCATCGGGATCCTTCTCTGGAACCATTTTCCATCACCAACAGTCTACTGCATCATAGCGTTGACTATCCGTTCGAAGGGAGGACAGTATCTCAATGGCCGCGATACACGTTGCTTCGAGGGGTGGTAGGATCACGACATGACGGCATCGTAGGACGGAAGGGATACAGGCAATTCGTGCGACGCGACCGGAGTGAATTTTGCGAAAACCAGTGGCCGTGGGATGTAGAGCATTTCTGAGGAGGAAGCAGGATTTGGATGAGATGGCAACCTTGACTACTCAAGCTGGTAGTTGATGGAACTCTGGTTTGCAGCAGGAGACGGAGATGGAGATAGACGGACAAGGTGTGTTTTGATGTGACGTAAGGATACATGGTACTGAGTACTGATTGGTTTATTCTGCAAGTCACGTGTAACAACATTACAAGCACTGTATTGGTGCCTGATCATGATTTAGTCACTAGCCTGAGGACTCTCTCAGCCTCGTAGTCACCGAAATTAGCAGCTCTACACTGCTCATCTTGGATGATGAATCTGGAAGGACTCGATTCTGTAGTAGTCAGTGACCAATGGATTCAGTCAATCGCCCAAAGCGGAAAAAGCATTGTTGGAATGCGGCATCATCTATGGCTTAAGCAGCTTGCAGCTTGGACGAAAACGGACTGAAACCAGACAATGGCTGCAGGAATGTCCATTGTGGTCTTGCGCCACTGGGATGAAGTCGATATAGACAGAGAGGAAGAAGCATGGTAGTTGCACATCTCATTCCCTCTACTGTCTGCCATACAGACTGTCCTCGATCAGCGTCCCTTATCTTGCTCAAAGACCAGAGTCTGGCCGATCACCTCCTCCATGGCCGTCGCCATGACGCTGTGGAACTCCAAGGTCGTCAAGATCATTGCCGGGTTTCTGTTCAGCATTCTGTTCCTCAATGCGCTGGTCAGCAACGGGGTCAACTACACGGCAACGCGACAAATGATCCGTGGCGGCCATCGTCGCCTGACGGATGATTCGCTGTACGAGGCAACCCAGAATGAGACCCTTGGAGTACGCCATCTCCCAGTTTGCTATTGTATTCATGTCTAATTGTCCAGTTCGAGCATGTCTATGCCATTGGTCTCAAGGAGCGTACCGACAAGCGCGATTTCCTCGCTCTGGCGGCCTCGATTGTCGGCTTTCGTGTTGACTGGTTAGAAGGAGTGAAGCCAGAGGATGTCCATCCAAAATCGCTTCCAGAGGTAAATCATCTTTGCTCGGTCGGGGTCTTGCTAACACTGAGCTAGGGAATGAACATGACTATCATCAAGCCTACCGTTGCAGCCTGTTGGCGAGCTCATATGAATGCCCTTCGCACGTATGTGTCCTGCACTCGGGACGATCAGCACTAACAGCTTGCAGAGTCGTGGAAAATCGGCACGCAACTGCCCTGATTATGGAAGACGATGCCGACTGGGATGTCTCGCTCAAACAGCAGCTTCGTGAATTCGCCCGAGGACTCCGGACGCTTTCGCGCAGCAAGACCGCCTCGAAACAAGCCCCTTACGGTACAGATTGGGATCTTCTCTGGGTCGGGGGCTGCTCAACCGCTGCCGGAGTCAATGAGACCGAATTCTACGCAATTCCCAACGATCCGACGGTTCCAGGGATGAACCGCCGCAGCTTCTGGGTCGACCGGCGGGGCCCCCTGGACAAGTGGAAGCACCGATTTCCCCAACTCCCCGAGGAATCAACCCGGTATATCTATCGCGCAGACACCGGCTGCTGTCTATACGGATACGCTGTGACCTACGAAGGCGCCCGGAAGATACTCGCCTCGTTGTCAGTGGACCACCTGGAGATCGCCGTGGACAATGCCCTGGGCGACATGTGTGGAGGCAAGAATCGTCCTCGGATCCAATGCTATGCGCCCCATCCGAATCTGATCGCGACGCATCGACGCGCGGGCTCCTCCTTCAAGGACTCGGACATTGAGGCCTACGGACAGGACAACTGGCATCCAGCGGAGGCGTGGGATCTGGTCTACAGTACGAAGCTCAACCTTCAGCGCTTGCTGGGAGGCCATGAGACGGTGCTGTCTCAGTGGCCGGACGACCATCATCCATGGTCGCAGGCTGAGTTGAAGGTGAAGGAGTTTCAATATCCGCAAGGGTTTCATGTTGCTGTTTAGCCGATTGTTCTGTATGCTTTTTTAGATCAGGTAGCTGCACAATGTGAAATAGCACTCTCTGCGGCCTATACCAGAGAATCTATCCATATAGTTAAATTTGTGCCTGCTCAAGGACACAAAAGAATGCAACATCGAGGTTACTTGTACCATGGTCAACCGCTGCAACCCTTCCGGATGCAACAACGACCACATTTTGGGCTCCCAGCGCTGATCAATAGCTATACTCCTCTTTGTCTGATCAGATACTGGAAATGATCACAATGTTCCATTTGATTGTACGTATACAGGGTCGTCGGTGACATTGCTCCACTCAACCAAGAAAGCCTCCCAGTTCTAGGTCATAGTTGACTTCCATATAGTGTTGTCGGTAAGCCTCTCACTGCTAATTCTCTGGCATATCTACCCAAAATGTCTTACACAACTACTCTTTCCCAGAAGCTCCCAGAGGAAGCAGTTCAGCCTGTCAGTTCGTCTCTGTCCGATTACGATGCGGACCTCTCGTCGTCCAGCTACACGGAAAGTCCGGATATTGAAGATCGAGAGAAATATGCAGGCATACGAGCAGGTAAAAAGAAGAAGGGCAAGGGGACCCCCGGTCTTCGCTTCATGGTATGGACTGCAATCAATGTTGCTTCCACAGTTGCCATAGTATGTACTCAAATCCTAGAAAACCCTCAAACTGATCAGTCAAGGTGTTCACGAACAAATACATCCTATCCGATATATCATTCCGCAACTGCCAGGTCGCCTTTGCTGCATACCATTTCTTCATCACCGGGGCCACATTATGGGCCATCTCTCGCCCGCAGTGCGCCGTCTTCATACCAAAACAGGTTTCTGTAGTGCAGATTATCCCACTGGCTGCAGCGATGTGTATCCAGGTGATTCTGCAGAATCTTTCGCTGGCATATTCCTCCGTCATGTTCCACCAGCTGGCCCGATTACTCTTGACACCGGTCGTGGCCTTACTGAACTACATGCTCAACTCGACCACGATACCCCAGACGGCCATCTCCTCTCTGATCCTGCTGTGCTCCGGCGTCGGAATCGTTTCATACTATGACTCCCTCTCGATGGACAACGCGAGCACTGCGAGTACCTCTTCGTGGGGAACGGTATTTGCCCTCGCAGGCGTCTGCGCCAGTTCAATCTACACGGTGTGGATCGGACAGTATCACAAGAAGTTCCAGCTGAACAGCATGCAGCTTCTCCTGAACCAGGCGCCGATCAGCACCGCTCTGTTGCTGCTCACTGTTCCTTTCACTGCGACGCCGCCGTTGGGGGCTGTTCCAGTGTCCATGTGGATTCTAATCTTAATGGTATGGATCCGCTCTTCTCTCTCGGTGCTTTCTAACAGTGCCGTAGAGCGGCGTCTTTGCTTCCTTGGTGAACCTCTCGCAGTTTTATATCATTGACTTGGCTGGACCCGTCAGTGGGACTGTGGTCGGCCAGCTCAAGACGTGCATCATTGTCGGGCTGGGATGGGCTTTCAGCACCCATCCAGTCTATTTCCAGAGCATTGTCGGTATCGTCCTGGCGTTGGTGGGCATGAGCATGTAAGTCTTCCAGCTTGGTAGAGAACGCCGGACTAATGTGTTCCAGATATATGCGGATCATTATTCAGGATCAAAGGTAATGCACTTATGAATGTTAGCAAGGACCAGAGAGAGTTAGAAATGTTCATCCAATCATTCATCTGTATAGCAGTCTTGCATATCCCATCTCCAATAGAGTCCTACCTATAGATGGCCGTTGCATAGCAGCAAATGCGCCAATCAGGTGCATTCTTAGCCTAGCCAAGGTACCCCTCAATCCCACCGCAAGTGACAAGTGACAACATCCTCCAATTCAGCCCATCTATCGCTCCTCAAGTCCACTCCACATAGATAGAGACTATAGACCATGTCCTTTCTACGGCTGCCAGATGATATCATCCTCCTCCTGGCCGACAATCTGTCAAGAGAGAGGGACCTCAATGCCCTTGCGCAGACTACCCGTCGATTTCACCGGACGGTAAACCGATACCTCTACCAATATAATATCCGACATTTCCACAGCTTCGCGCTGCGCTGGGGCGTGTCGGTGGGCAATGAGGCCACCGTTAGACGATGCCTAGAGTTGGGCGCACCGGTCGATTGTGAGCCCACGACGGACCCCAATGGAGACATCGGCAGCAATACTCCGCTGGTGAACATTGCATCCGAAAAAGGCTACGATCGTGTCCTCAAGCTCTTACTGGACCATGGCGCCAACCCGAACGAGGATCGTCAGTCTCCTCAAGTGCCCCTTTCTTTGGCCATTCAAAACGGACATGACGCAGCTGTTCGAGTGTTATTGGCCCGGGAAGGTACAGACGTTACCCTGCTTTCCGCCTCGTTCAGCCAACAACCGCTGCATTACGCTTTGGAACGAGGATCATTAGAGTGTGTTCGACTCCTGCTCGACCGAGGCGCAGACCTCCAACAATATGAGGCTCGAGGCGCCCGGGCGCTTCATCCGGCCGTGAGAAGTGGGAATCGGGAGCTGGTCGAGTTCCTCCTCCTTCGAGGGTGTGACCCACTCGTCTGTTGTGGGTATACGGCTCTATCCCTGGCCGCAGTCATGGGCCACCTGTCCCTGGTCCAGTATTTCCTCGCTCATGGGGTGGACCCGAATATTCGGGACCGGGTCGGATTCACTGCTCTCGGTCATGCGGCAAAGGAGGGCAGCGCAGAGGTCGTCGCGGCTTTGCTTGCCTGGGGCGTCCAGACGGAGATTCTCGGAGAGGATGGAGAGACGGCTCTATCCTGGGCAGCCAGAGGGAATCACGAAAAGGTGGTGGATCTCTTGCTGAAGCATGGAGCACATCCGAGCTCGTCCAACTCTCAAGGCACATGTCCCCTTTACTGGGCTGTCACCAATGACTCCATCACCATGTTCAAAGCGCTCCTGGCCTACGGTGCCAGGCCAGACATTCATACTGTCGCGGGAGAAACCCTCCTCCATATAGCAGTGCGGCAAGACCATCTGCAGCTGCTTGAGATGCTCATCCATCTAGGCATTGAAGTCGATAAACCGGACAAGGAGGGCCGGACGCCTCTCTCCCTGGCAGCCGTGTGCGGTCGTGTCGAGATGATGGAGCTCTTGCTCGCTAACGGCGCAGACATGGCGATCCGCGACCACAATGACGAAACACCATTGACCAGAGCCCTCGATAGATATCAGGATGCGGCCGCCGAGCTACTGCTCAGACGAGGCGCTGATCCGAGCTACGCGACTGCCAATGGCTCCAAGGCACTCTTCCACGCAGCCGAATGGGGCCTTGTCCGGGTCACGCAGTTTCTACTAGAGAACGGCGTTGATCCCGATCCCGTAGATCAACTCGACAGAACCCCCTTGCTCCTTGTTGCCACCGACGGTTTTAGTGAGGATTGCTACAAGGTAGCCGAGCTGTTGCTCCGGACTGGTCGAGTAGACATTCATGCCCGAAATGCGGAACAGCAGACGCCCCTTCTGTGCGCGGCCTTGGGAGGGAGAGCCCAGCTCGTAAGAATTCTGCTCGCGTACGGTGCAAACGTCGATGATAGGGACGAAGACGGATACACTGCTCTAGCGACGGCTGTGTGTTCCAATGGAGACGAGGAGATATGCAAGATTTTGCTCGACGCCAGGGCGGACATTAACTGCCGTAACAACGACGGGCGGACTCCTTTATATCATGCGGCGAATGCCAATCGGCGTATTTATGAATTGTTGCTTGAAATGGGCGCAGAGCCTTTATAGGTCAGCATAATCGGATGCCTCGCTCCGAATACAGCTTGAATAGATCCGATGATCAGTGAAGGGTGTTCGGCTTCTAGGGATATACTGACCTATTGCATGGCTCACAACACTCAAACAGTAGTAAAAGGAGTAGAAGCAGGTATCAGCCTGCGCTTGGCTCATCAGAAGACCAAGCATATGATCACATCCACAGTTGCATAACAGCAGAGACCAAGCCTAAACAGTGCCCCTGGGGCGATATCTCCGAAGATCTTGGCACAGTATTTTCAACCAATCATATCTGTTAGAAACTCGCCTAGGGAATATTCTTCCTGGCACTAGCCTGAATAGGCAGTTCATTGGAGAGCTTAGCGGAGACAAAAAGGCTTTTTTCTGAAGTCATAGTGGCAACTGGCAACCACAGATCTCCAAATCACCATATATTCAAGCATAGAGTCTATATACCGTATGCAAGGTCACAGGCTGGGCTATTGGGCTATTCTGATACTCATTCTCAATTATCAGCACTTCAATACCCTATAGATCATCTGTCATATTCATACATTGAAGACTCAAGCTCGTGCCAAGCAGATCAGTCCAAGGCACAGACATTATGATCAATTCTTTTATGTAACTCGTACCAGATCTTGCTCCTCCAGACACTCAAGGTCCACCGACTCCAATGATTCATGTCTCATTGGCTCCATTCTTTCTTCTTGATTCCAGACCACATGGGGAAACCCAGCAGCACACGAGCCGCCACTGATTTTTTCCCTAGCTAACCACGTTGGGTTATTCAGATGAGAAGTCGACAGTGTGGATCTGCGGTATGATATCTGATCGCCCCGTGTATATATATGGCCTCATATCGTCTCATATGGCTTGTCTTGTGCTTGAGCGGTCACTTCAACAGCCGATCACATATAATCTGTCTAGTCTTCCACTGTGATTGTTTGGTGGCCACGGTTGGATGATACTGAATCATCCTGAGAATGTTCACCAATGACCGTGGGGACCAGGATACTGACACACTCTCAGGAGTGAGCTCAGACGTAACCATAGTGGACTGGGATGGCCCAGATGATCCGGAAAACCCGCTGAACTGGTCCAAGGCGCGGAAATGGCTCATCACCTGCGTCTCTCTGCTCATGACGTTTGTTGCGCTCATGAACGGCACCATCATCACTGTCGCCCACGAAGCCATCAACGAGCGATTTGGTATCAGCGACGCCGTCTTTCCGCACTCGTACTGGCCCGTGACCTCCTGGGCTCTCGGAGGCGTCTTCTTCTCTCTGCTTGTCCTCCCCATCATGGAGGACTTTGGCATTCGACGCACCTTCCTCGTGACGCATCTCCTGTTGATCCTCTTTGTCATTCCCCAAGGCGTGGCGCGGAACTTTGAGACGCTCATCATCACTCGTTTCTTCGCGGGAGGCTGCGTCACCGTCATCGGCAACAGTGCTGCCAGCGTGATCGGGAATGTTTGGGAGACCGAGAAGCAGCGCAGTAAGCCCGTCAGTCTTTGGATCTGGGCCTATCTGGCGGGGAGCAGCGTGGGCCCCGTGATTGGAGCCTCCATCCTGCAATTCCTGTCATGGAGGTGGATCTCCTATCTGCAGCTGATCTGGTACGGGGTGTTGTTCCCTATCAACTGTTTGGTGTTCAAGGAATCGCGGGACGCGATCATCCTGCACCAGCGGGCGAAGAGATTACGCGCCAAGGGTCAGAATGCATATACCCGTCAGGAACTACAGGCCGAACCTCTCAAGCAGCTGCTGGTCACGAGCATCCAGCGACCCCTCAAAATGCTGGTCACCGAGTACGTGGTCTTCTTCTCGACGCTGTGGTCCGCCTTTACCGTGGGCACTCTGTACCTCTTCACCCAGTCGGTCGAGCAGGTGTTTGTGGGTCTGTATGCCTGGGGTCCCGTCGAGGCCGGGTACGTCCAGGCCGCCATTGTTATCGGCGAAGTCGTCGGATGGCTCTTCTCGATCCCCTCGGCCAAGCTATACTTCCACTCGGCCCGTCGCAATACCGAGATGCCTGGTCTCCCCATCCCCGAAGCGCGGCTGTACATGTCTGTGGCCGGCAGCGTGGTTGGCATTTCCGGAGGCATGTTCGTGTACGCGTGGACCTCGTATCCGAGTCTCCCGTGGATCGCCCCCGCGGTGGGATTGTTCCTGGTGGGCGCGGGGAGCGTCGTGGTGGTCTCTGGACTGGCGGATTACATCGTCGATGCGTACAGCAAGTACGCCGGCAGTGTCATGGCGTGTTTCGTGCTGGGGGAGAATACCTTTTCGGCCTTTCTGCCTCTGGCGGCCATGAGCATGTACAACACCTTGGGGTTCCAGTGGGCCAGCACGCTGCTGGCTTTTATCAGCTTGTCTCTGGTCCTAGCTCCGATTGCGTTTATTGTTTGGGGGAGGAAAGTGCGCGAGAAGAGTCCGTATATGAGAGAGGTCATAAAGGAGAAAAGGGCGCAGGCAGGCCTGTGAGCAGTGCCGTAAGGCTATACCTATTGCATTGTAAATATGCATAGACTCTGGTATATACATATACAATTCATGCAACTAATTCGAGTTGTTCTGCTTCGGTGAGGTGAATGAGGAGCAAAAAAGAATGCCTCCGGGGAGGATCGAACTCCCGACCTTGAGATGGCTCAGAAGTGCAACTTCCGATCATACAGGTTATATGAGACTCACGTGATAACCAACTACACCACAGAGGCATTGCTTACAGATACGGGCCTATTTTTGCTCTATGACAATAGAACGTATGATTCAGCTTCTGCCATTTTGTAGCTTTGATGTTTTGAGCAAGATAATGGATTACTGCTTTCTGACGAGTTCAATATTTCTCTTTTCCAGTTGTCTGTGGTGTTCCAGAAAATTATACATTATCACCTCGGTTTCCTGTCACCCAAGGTACTCGTCATATGGAGATCAACTGCTAAAAAACCCCCTATAATGAGCTCAAAGATTCTGTGAAGGTTTATTGTATACTGTTGACATCAGACATGGTCAGGATCCGAGACACATCAGACGATCGGGCCGAGATCGTACAATGTCGTCCGACATGACACCAAAGTGGATATAATCAAAACACAGCAGGTGAAAATAGCGAGTATTGAGCAGACAGTAGAGACGATTCTTGTTGCTGTGTTGTTGATATCCAGACAGAGGACTTGAGCCCTTTTATACCTTTTTCTCGAGCACTGCTGCCTCGCTGTTGTTCTGAATGAACGCTGACCGAGGGTCAGGCATCCTCGGAGCAATGCGACTGACATGGATGTCTGTCCGAGTTGTATGATTCTCATGTTGGTGTCTTGTTTGATCCATGACACGAATTGTTTCTAGCAACTCTGCCTGTGTCTGTCTCTGCGCCCTCCGCAGCGAGCCGTCAGGGTAACAATCAGGCGTCCTGTGCTGAATGTCTCCTCCAGCCTGCATTAGCTATACTGACCAACAAGTTCGCCTTTCCCTCACTGGTTGTTGACGTGGATAGAGTGACCCTCATGCAATGAAACCTGAGACTGACAGGAGCGATGAACCGACAAAGAAGGTCCTCTCACGTAAACAGAGAAATGTCAGCGTACTGGTTTAGCTGGGAATCGGGACCGACAGGATAGCATTACATATCAGGCGGATGGACCAGGAGAGTTGAACAAGTTGAATAAGCCGGACTGTCCAGATCAGAATTGAGAATCTCGGACGGGCTGGAACAAGATCGGACACTTGATTGGAAATGGACCTATTGAGGCTGCCCATGATCGACAGTCGGAAACAACCTTATTTGGGCTGAGACTATGTAAGGGGTTGAAGTACTTTAATTGAGTATGTAATCAAACTTTGACATAGGAGAGACACAGACTGATAGACAGATACTGCACATGCACTCCAGAAGCAAGAGACTCATATATTCATATATTCATAATTCATAACTCATAAACAGGGAATAGTAGGTAGGCTGTGCTTGCTAGAAGCAGTCAGATTGGCCAGGTTTCAAGGGCGTAATTAGCAGCCTATCAGACCCTGACCTATTTGGCCGCTTAAACTCAGAGTTTCACAATTTCCTTCAGGGGCGAATAAGATAGACATATTTAATTAATGCAGAGTTCATATATCTATTAATACTCTTGACTTCCACTGCATGTGATGTGACTTCTTTCTGTCATTTCATGATTCTATCCACTCTTTCATCTGGCCGAGTACCAGCGCATTCTGATCGCAGCACCTTAATTTCTATTAATTTTATACGTAACGCTCTTTAATGAAGTCATCTACTCGTCAATAATCCCATATGAATCTAATATCCCTTGTTTTTGGCTTACTAGCCCTCCTCCTCCCCGTCTCCGCCACCCGGCTCATCGAATCTAACGCCCTGAATATCTGTCAGGACAGCTCGAATTTCACGGCAACCTATTTCAACGTCGTCTTCACTCCAGATAATCGCACCCTGGTCTTCAGCTTCGACGGCGTGGCCTCCATCTCCGGCAAAGTCACCGCCGACGTCATCCTGTATGTCTACGGATATGCGACTCCCAAGAGGACGCTCGATCCGTGCAAGTCGGACGAGACGAAGGGCTTCTGTCCGATGAACGCGGGACCCATCGATGTTCCTACCGCCTCGATCCAGGTCGGGGAGGATGTCATCAAGCAGATTCCTGGTTAGTTGCTCGTTCTTGGCCTATTTTCTGGCTCGTCTCATGTGTGCAGGCATCGCGTATACCGTTCCTGACCTCGACGCCACCGTCCGAATCTATGTCAACTCCAGCGCAACCGGGCAGAGCATTACCTGTGTCGAGGCGCGACTCTCCAACGACAAGACGGTCTACCAGGCCGGAGTCGGATGGACCACCGCCGTCATCTCGGGACTGGGGCTGGCAGCGTCGGCGTTCACCTCGACACTGGGACATTCGAACGCCGCCGCTCATCTCGCCGGGAACACGCTCGCCCTGTTCGGGTTCGTGCAGTCGCAGGCCATGTTTGGGATGCTGGCGGTGCACATGCCGCCGATCGTGCAGTCGTGGACGCAGAACTTCCAGTGGAGCATGGGGGTGATCCGTGTGGGGGTCGTGCAGAAGATCGGAACGTGGTACCAGCGCGCGACGGGGGGGACGCCGTCGACGCTGTTGCTGCAGCTGTCGACCACGTCGGTGAATGTGCTTAGGAAACGGGACGTCGCGGAAAGCCCGACGAATGTGATTGTCCGGGGCATCAAGCGCGTGGGTCTCAAGGCTGCGATTGAGGATACGAACCTGTTCCTGACCAGCATCATCATATTCACCTTCTTTGCCCTGGTGATCATGATCATCGTCCTGCTCATGAAGGCGATCTGCGCCGTGCTGGCCAAGAGAGGACGAACCGGTCCCGCGTGGGGATACTTTCTCGCTGAATGGGACGTCGTTGCCCGCGGGGTTCTCTATCGCCTGGTCTTCATCGGCTTCGCCCCGCTGAGCATCTTCTGCCTGTGGGAATTCACGCAGCATGACTCCTCGGCGGAAATCGTGATCGCCGCCATCATCCTGGCATCGACCGTCGGGGCGTTGGTGTGGGCCGCCGTCAAGATCATCCTGCTGATGAGACGATCGACAACGATGCACCGCAACCCGGCCTACGTGCTGTACTCGGACGCAGCCTGTCTGAACCGCTGGGGCTTCCTGTACGTGCAGTACCGCGCCACCGCCGCCAGCTTCGTCCTGGTCACGATCGGCTACCTCCTCGTCAAAGCGCTGTTTATCAGTCTGGGGCAGTCGGTCCCGATCGTGCAGACGGTCGCGCTGCTTGTCCTCGAGGGACTCATGCTGATCGGGGTGAGCGTCATCCGCCCGTGGATGGACAAGCGGACCAACACGTACAACATCGCCATTGCGGCGGTGAATTTCCTCAACGCCATCTTCCTCCTGTTCTTCTCGGGGGTGTTTGACCAGCCGGGGATCGTCTCGGGGGTCATGGGGGTGTGCTTCTTCGTGATCAACGCGGCGCTGACGCTGATCCTGATCCTGCTGGTGATCTTCGCGTCGGTCATGGCGGTGATCTCCAAGAGCCCGGACACGCACTACAAGCCTATGCAGGATGATCGCGGGTCATTTATCCAGTCCAAGGTGCGCCTGGGGACGGAACTGGATGAGCTGGGGGCCGCGGCCCGGGGGGACATGCGCGAAATCTCTTATCCGATCAAGTCGTGATCTACCGTCTTTGTATATACATGAATGAGACTTGGCAATTGCATGACTGAAAACACTAGACTCATCAATGCGGACTATCCTCGTTCGAGTCGAAATGCTCGCGCGCCCATGGACTCCGCAGCCGGATCGCCCGGCCCATGTAGAAAAACACAAACGGGATCGGCACGAGGAGGACGGCCAGGAACCCCAGCAGACTCGACGCCCATTCGTAGCCCAGCTTCTGATACATCTGGCTCGCGAACAAGGGGAATCCGGCGCCGACCAGGTTCCGGACGAGGATGACCCCCGCCAGCGCCGAGGCCGAGTACGTCTGATAGCTATCCACCACGTAGTTTAGGATGCTCAGGATGACGATGTAGATGCCCGCGCCGAAGAGCGAGGAGGCAATAATCGGCACGATCCAGTGCACCGAGCGGTAGCTTGTCCAGCCGAACCAGAACAGACTGACGGGGATCAGGAGCGCCCCGCACCGGGCCATCCACATGCGCGCCTCGGGCACCCCCTGGCCTCCGTTGGCGGCCACGCGGCGCAGGTAGTACCGCTCCTGCAGCGGGGAGAAACAGAACGCGACGATGGGGCCGATGGCCATGCCGAGGAAGGTAAGGCCTTGCTGGCCGACGGTGAAGCCGTGGCCCTTGCCGGGGCCGAAGACGAGCGGGAAGGCCTCGTTGAACAGGTAGACCAATCCATACAGGAAGCCGTTGTAGATGGCGGAGAACAGCGTGATGGGCTCGGTGAAGAGGAATCGGAACGGCCGGGTCAGGGTGATGGCGAAGAGAGTGTGCAGGCCCTTGCGCGCGTTGGCGTGGAGGTCCGTCGTCGTCGCCGCAGACGCCAGATTCTCCTGCGCCATCTGCCTGCGGACCCGCGCGGCTTTGCGCTGCAGGATGATGCTGTGCCGCGTCTCGGGGATGGTGAAGACGAGCAGCACCCAGAAGCCGCCTGTGATGGCCATCAGCACCCAGAAGATCCACCGCCAGCCCGCGTTCAGCCCGATGTACCCGCTCATGATCAGTGCTGTCGGGGGCCCAAAGGTACTGCTGAGCCCGTAGACGGCCATCGGGCCGCCGCTGCTGTTGCGCTCCCAGAGATCGCTGACCGACCCGCCGGTGTTGGTCAGAGGCGCACCGCCCGCACAGCCCGCGAGGAAGCGGCAGACGATGATGGTGCCGATGTTGGGGGCGAGGGCGAGGGGCAGCTGGAAGGTGAAGAGGAGGAACCACGAGACGACGTAGACTGGTTGCCGGCCAAAGTACTCGGATAGCGGGGCCAGCAGAACGGGACCGATGGCGAAACCCAGCACGTACAGCGAGAGACAGAGAGTGGTGACCTCGGAGGAGACATGGAACTCGTCCGCGATGCCGGTGGCTCCTGACGAGATGCCCCCGGCGCACCAGCAGCTGCTTCTTTGTGAGGAGAGTCATGAAGTATGGACGAGGAAACGTACGTGAGGACGTTGAGCATACTGACGAAGAAGGTGATGTACCATTTCCGCAGTTTGCCCCAGTTCCGGGGATTATCGCGGTCGTCGTGGGCGAAAGCTATACAGATTGGTAGAGCTTCCTCGGGGGCATGCCTGGCCCGAGCCAGGGCTTGCTCTTCAGAGAGGACCAGCGTCAGGTCCTCGCGGTGGGCATCTTCAACTTTGTGAGTGGCATCGAAGCCGACCTGGCCTTCACTGGACGCCATCTGAATGATTAATCCAGGTTATCGAGTCGCAATGAGGGAGAGGAACGCTTATAAGAGATTGGCTGGCATACTCGATAGCTGCTAAGGGAATAAAGATATGAAAGTCATATAACTAATCATTCTCCAGCTACGGGGAATCCCCGAATTATCGGCACACAATTGCCACTGACGAGCCGGGGATCCACCACCAGGCTTTGTCAAGCTTTGATGGCATTGCTTGGTTGGACCAAATGGATCAATGGGTCAGGCCCACTACGTACAGTCCTGATCTGCATTCCCACTGAGTTATCTCAGTCCAGGCGAATCATTTGATGAAAGCATGTCGCAGTGTCCCCACGGAGATAACGAGGCCTGGATCCTGATAGACCAATGGCCAGCGAATTCGGAGCAAGAAAGTGACAGAGTTATTTACCTGGATTGTTCATCTTATCATGTTTTTGACGTCTGCCGATGCCGGATATGCATCACCATTCGGCCGATACTGCAAGTTATAGACCAATTGACAAATCACTGCAATCAGGATGAAAACTCTCCCAGCCGTCTTCGGTCAATGGTCTATCGACCTCCGCTGCCCACGGGCAAACACCTCTCGGCACGGCAGATCCAACGTGAAATCCTCTGGATTTCCCTCCCCGTGAGTTCTTTCAACGCCTTCTCCGAAGCCAAGTATACCAGCCGGCCGATGTTGGCCCAGTAGATGGTTCCCGACAAATAGCACACGGTTCCCAGGTGGACACCATGGCGGTAGCGGCCAGGTACTCCCGGTCGTAGTTTCAGAGGCAATCCGTGCCAGCTCACTTTCGGCGTGTCGCACATGGGAGAGGGAGAGAGAGGACATCAGCACGGTAGTATTATCCGGGCCTAGTAAGAAAGCGACAAAGGGGCGTTTCTGGTGGAGGTCTTGGGCGGATTGCTGCAGGACAGACAGGTAGCCTCGCTGTTGGAGGGTTGACTGTCGGTTAGGGTATTATTCTGTCTGATGTAGAATATTATCTGAGAATAGATCATGGATAGATTGAGCAGAGTCGGGCATACATTAAGTAGGGTTTACTGGCAATGGACTCGACTGTTGATATACAGAAGATAGAATTGCATCTCATGTCAAAACTGCAGAATAGAGAGCGTGAGAGAAAGCTGTCCAGCTTGGATGAGTTCTATCCCATTTTTGGTATTAGGAGTTGAATAGCCTGTGCATGGTACTCCCGTCTGATGAGAGTAGCTTATATGCTTATATCCTTGTCTCTAAAGAAGAGCCACAAGATTAGTGTGCATGGCCTTCTAACATGGTGTCAATCTATATGCCTTGATCTCACTAACAGCATGATTAATTCCTTGATATACACATTGCCGGCTACATCTTAGAGACACTATTACACTACTAGGACTGTCGCAGAGACAACTGACATCTTAGCTAGAGCTATGGGCTCTCGCAAATCATGCTCTCACATTAGATACAATGGAAAACGGAGAATACCGTGATTCAAAATACTCCATCTTCCTTGAAGGATGGTCGGTTCTGGATGAATCATTCTCCTGACCAACACCAACTATAGTGAGTTTGTTCTCAAGTACATCTTCTTATGCTAATACGGCGCTGACTGACGCATCCTCGGTGACTTCTTTGAATGGAATCAGTTTTGTGTTCCTGGTGATCAGATGCTACAGGCGCAGTCATTCCGAGGCAGGACTAATCCTGCATCTTGATCCTTCAGCGTACCTTGAAGCAACCTGCTTGACCGTTGTCTAAATCACTCAGTCGGCATATCGAAGGATCCATTCATGTGGCATCTGTGACAGCGGCCTATGTACTGGAGATGACGATATTCGACAGACTGCTGGCTATTTGGTTCCCTTCGCAACACTTGCCTGACTCGCTCAAACTTCAACCCAGCTCAACATTTTACCCCAATCACGACATTCTTCTCAAAAATGGGCTTTACTGATCCATGAACAAGTCCGGCGCCAAGCTGCAAGACAGGGTGGCGAGTCACACAAGCAGGCGCTCCGTCGCTTAACTTCCGATACAGTGCATCTCTTGAGGTTACATCTCCCCGAGTCTAGACCGAACACGCCATAGCCGATTTAAATCTCACCAATCGCAAGGCCTCGCGCAGTTCGTCATGGATGAATTGGATCATCTCTGTCCGGGGAAGTGTGGGGTAAGCAGGGGGTGATTGGGAGGATTCATCTATAAATGCTGACGGTGGCTTGGGGCCAATATAACTTCATTGCCTAGGTGTATCGAGTCACCCATGTGAATTATTGAATCATCCACAGTTCTCTGGGTCTATTCTGCAGACCATCTGCCGAGATGGATTCCTCAGACGCATCTCGTGAGCCTCGATTGGTGGATTTAACATCCCAGATGAGGACTCTTCAATACCGAGGATCTGCGTTCATTGTCTCATGATGGTGGTCTCCAGACAGCAGAAGTCCTCAGGCTGGAAATCTATATAAACCCCATCGACCCCGGGTATCCAGGCCATCACTCACTCAACTCAACAGTCAGACAGACAGTCAGAAACTCAGCAAGATGCAATTCAAACTCTCTACTGCCGTGCTCGCCACCCTCCTCGGCGTGGCCATCTCGGGCCCCCTCGTGGTCCGCGACACTGCCACGATCCTCAGTGACCTGAGCACGATCGACAGCGACATCAACACCCTCACCCAGCATTTCAATGCCTTCACCGGCGACCTGAGCCAGGCGCTGGCCGCCCAGGTCGTGGAGCAGCAGCTCGAGAACGACATCGACAAGGCCACCACCGACACCAAGGCCACGTCGGCCCTGTCCAGCGCCGACAGCACCAGCGTCACCAACGCGCTTTTGGCTCTGAAGCCGGATATCGTCACTTCTCTGGATGCCATTGTTGCCAAGGTACTTCCCTCTTTCGCAATCTTTCTCAATCTCTCTCCGACTGACTGTTCTAGAAAACCCAAGTCGACTCTGCCGGCGTGGGCAGTCTCGTCCTGTCCGACCTGAATGCGCTGCAGACCAAGACGGACGCCCTCTCGTCTGCCCTCCAGGCTATTGCCACCACGACCGACAAGTCGACCATTGCCTCTGGCACCGCGGACATCGATGCCGCGTTTGTCAGCGCCATTGCGGTCTTCTCTTAGATCGTTCCGAGTGGGCAGGAACAGGACTCTTGTAGCTAGCAGTACATAGCCCATAGCCACATGAATGTGATGATGAAAGTCTAGTCATGGACTGGACTGTCTTGAAATGAGCCGGCACTGCCACAACGTAATCTCTTCCTTGCCATACGCCCGGAGTTTATGTGCGGGGAATAGGACATAGAGCCGGAGAACTTCCTGTCCTGGAAGTCGGCACCCCCTGGTCAACATTGTGGCTATTCATGCACGGACATGGACAATGGCAGCCCACGAGAGGTTTTCACCAAGTAGCGATATGAGCTTGAAATGTTAATTGTAGGCATCTATTGCTACCAAGCAAAGACGAGCTGGAATAATGGTAGAGCTGTCATGATACAATGCTGCCAGTGGCCAGCCAAAACGATACGGTTGGCGACAGTCTAACCTCTGCGACAGGGTGAATGCCATCAGGATAAGTTATACTGTAGTGCCGTCAAATAATCGAGATATGTGCATGCACAGAACTAACTAGCCAAAGCAAGAATCCGATCCGCCGCATGCTCAGCCGCCACCACGATATACGCCGAGGGGTTGCTGGTCACCATGCCCGGGAAGATACTGCCATCCACGACGAACAGGTTGTTGGTGCCGTAGACCTTGGTGTTGGTGTCCACCACCGCCGTGCCGCCATTCCGGCCGTCGTCGGTGCCCATCTTGCATGTCCCTGGGATGGTCAGCATATGAATTGGCAGAAGGAGGCCACCTACCCAGCCAGTGGTTCGCGCGTCTGGTGCTCGCTGTGATTTCCATCTGATATGGGTTAGGATCAGTGATGCCTTGAACAGGTCAGGTAGACACACCGTCTTGACAAACTCCGCTGCCGTGACGTTGGCCGCAGGATAGGTCCAGTTCAACCCGACGCTCTTGAGCGCATTCTGCAGATTGACGATTCCCTGGATGACAGCGTCCACGTCGTTCGGGTCCCGCAGGTACGGCAGCGTCGACACGACCGTGTCCAGATTTGCAGTGATGGTCATGCGTCCGCGCGACGTGGAGCCCCGGCCGAGGTATTGGCTCATGGTGACCGCGTCTGGACCGTCAGCCTCTGCGTTGGCCAGCTGCATGCGGACTTACGATCATCAGGCGTATCATGGCCCCCTTCCATTCTCGCGGTCCACTGGATCTGGCGGGTGATGCCGTCGGCGCCGAGGATTTCGTCGAAGAAGCTGGCAATCAGCAGACTGTGTGTGATTGCGAGGCTGTACTTACATCGGACCGATGTTAGGAGCAGACTGGGTCAGGATGCCTATCCGATTATCTGATATGGTCAGAAGGGTATTTATATTGATCGGCAGACCTACTGAGATAGTTCGACGCATCACTCTTGATCGGGTCATCGTACGCCGCGTAAAAGTCGTAGAAGACAATGTCAGGGTGAGTAGCAACGGTGTCCGTCTATCTTGTCAGTGGCGACTCGATCATCCAGGCGAAGACTTACATTGACGTGATCCACAAGATTCTCGCCCACGGGAAGGTTGATCCAGGCCGACTCGGCAATCATCGTGGAACCATCTGTCGAGCTCTTCACGATACTCAACTGATCCGATGGTCCAATACCACCTGTCCGATTAGCGCAATCCGTGGACGGAGTAAAGGGCCAGGATACTTCGCATCAAGATTTTGGCCGTCCCAAACGTCCCAGCCGAGAGAACTACACGCCCGGTATTTGCCGTGACGTTGACGACGCCCGCGTATCCGCCATCCAGGAAAGCCTCCACCTCGACGCCAGTGACATGCCCGTCAGCGGTGCGGACCACCCGCTTGACGCTCGTATTCGTCCAGAGCTGAAAGTTGCTTCGCGCGCTGGCAGACACAAGATACGTCGCCATGGGTCCGCCGCGCTCGCCGTGCGAGAACATGTACGGGGTATGGCCATAGGTATGGTTCTTCCACAACGGGTTGTCGTTCAAGGTCAGCTCCTGCCAGCCGGCTGCTTGGAGACCGCCCGCGATGACATTGTAGCCCTGCTGCATGTAGATCTTTCCGTCCGCGGAAGGATGGACGGTCCAGGGGATCCGGGCGAAGACCCGGTTCGTCGGGGAGACCATGTCCTCCGCCTGCCAGCCGGCGGGGAAATTATAGGTCCAGTCAAGTGGATAAGGCTGTTGCAACGTCACTGGCATAATCTTTTGAGACGGCGAAGAGAACCTACCTTCCACCACAAAGCCGCATTGACCGCCGTGCCCCCTCCCAGAACGCAACCCGCCATCTGGTCGATATCGTCGCAGGCGATCCCCGCGGAATCATGCCAAATCTGATTGCACAGCCCCGGCACGTCGAATCGGGTCAGGTTGGTCCCGTCCAGCCAGGCAGGCCTCATGGTTCCCCCCCACCGACCCGAGGACGGGGGCCCCTTCTCGATCAGCAACACGCGGTGTCCGGCCTCGCTGAGCCGGTCTGCAACCACGATACCGCCTGCACCGCCACCCACAACCACATAATCAAACGTCGTTCCAGCAGGCACCGGCACCCCGACGGGACCGGAGCCACCACCGCCACCAGAGCAATCGCCGGGGACAGTCTTGTTCGCCAGCGCCGTCCATTGCGTGTAGGACGCGCTCGCAGCCGACGAATCGAGCTTCGCCACCCAGATACCCTGCGCATCGTGCTGCTGCAGCGTAATCTCCGCGGGACAGGACGGGTTCCCCGGCGCCGCGACGGACTGCGCCCATCCGAGCACCAGCTGTCCGGAGCTGGTCGACGCGGAACCCGTCACCCCGTTCTGGTTCCAGGAGAGACAGTTCTGGCAGCGGAAGAGCAGCGTGTAGTGCGTCGCGTTGACGGCGGACGAGATCTGCGTCAGGGTCGCGTTGCCCGCGTACACGTCTGGCATGACGTAGCCCGAGCTGAAGCGGAAGGAGGTCAGGATGGTGTCCTCGTAGGGCCACGCCATGAGCAGGAGGTTGCTGGTCATGCTTCCCTTGAGGGAGATGCCGCACCATCCCGTTTGCGTGGCGTCGGTGGACGCGCATTGCTATCTCATCAGTGGGATAAGACAATTGGAACGACGAGCGCCATACCAGGTATCCAATGAACTCGGTCGCGTCCGTAGTCAACGCCGTGCTGGGGAGGGCCACGCCGAAAGTGAGGCCGCCCGCGGTCTGGCTCGTGGGTACGGTCCACGTATCAAACGTGATGCCAGTCCCGGGGTCGGTGTAGACCACCGGGGTGCTGGACTGGGCCCAGCATGTTTCGAGGACTGAGAACCAGGGTTAGCTAGCAGGTTAGTAAGATGAGAGGCGACGAACCGATGCTGACCGCGACGAACGCGGCAAAGAGACGGTTGAGGGGCTTCATCAGCAGCGAAAGCACAGCGTCCGGAGAGATAGGCGACGAGGAAGGGCATGCGAGCACTTCCACCGAGGAGGACGGACACACGCTGAAGAAATACCACCGACCCCACGGTCATCACGAGTACAGCCGCCGATAAAGACGGTGCAACACTCGTCCAGGAGGATAGCTCTCACCGTATTGGCCCGGCTTTAGGGAGAGCCTGTGCGTACGACGGTGCACGTTCTGGATAGATTGCCGTGCCTTAATTTGGTGTCTGGACGCAAGGAGCTCGGAGTTTCGGCGCGGTTTGAGGTTGTATCTCCAAGGAATGAAATGATCTCATTTGCCAGAAGGAACCATGACAATAGCAGATTATCCGTCGCGGCGTGAGGACCGGTGTCGCGGATAAATAAGGCCGGGACGGTATACCCGTCACTGCTGGAGATACAGATCGCCCTCGCAATTACCGAGATGGGCGCGGGGGACGCTCTGCAGACCCTGGATAATGCGGAGTGCATTCTGCAGGCGTCTCAGTCAGGGAGTCATTACGGAGTGTGGATGCTGGATAAATCTACCGGCAGCATCCCATCGAATGTGCTACCTGCGTAGTCTGTCTCGAACAACATCCACCTATAGTGATGACCGCAGTCCTTGGTGAGCCTGTCACAAGTACAAACCATGTCTATTCTAGAAGCATTAGCCTGTCAAGTAAGTATAATTCGGGCCGCTTACCGATTATGAGCCACAAAGTGGGTGCTCTTATCCTACATTCCCACAGTGACTGATACCAACATGTCTTGAAGCATACTACAGAAGATTTGGAATCTGAGATGTATTCAAAAGTAATATGTACAATCGCTTTCAAAATTGTCCAGTTGTTTGTGACCTCTCCAAGAACTGAGAAAGGCGTGTACGCCTGGAGGTCGGGTATATCGACGAGATGCAATATGTGAGATGAAAATGCAAATAGCAGAGCTTGAAAAGGCATGTATAAGAAAACAAGAATAACAGAAAATGCCAGCAGCTCATCGCTTGGGTGGCTTGGGATGATACCGGTAGCGACGCCAGTTCTCTCCCACCCACCACGAGGCAACATGGGCTGCATCCCGGACCCAGTCGGTCACTTCCGAGCCGTACTCGTTGTGGAGTTTCTCGGCCAGATCAACCAGGTCAAAGTTCTTGATCGGGTGGAGTTCGTTGGGATCCTTTTTCAGATCCGTGAACCGCCACTCGAGATCGTCGATGAGGGGGATTACGAGCCGGTAGGCTGGTTTGGCGGCGGAGCGCACTGCCAGCCAGGAACCGCCCGTGTTCATGACAGTGAACTGCCAATCTTGCCTGCCATCCTGCTCTTGGATCAAGGGCCGAATCATCGACTGGCCTTCATAGATGGACAGCATGTCCTTGGCCGCACGCGTGGCCTTTTCTTCCAGTGAGGAGGTCTCAATCAGTAGATCCAGGATCGTCGGCACGATCTGGTCCGAGATCACAGGCGAAGTAATCTCGACGGGCGGGAGTTTGGGGTGAGCAAACACAATGGGAACCTGGAAGCTGCCGATATGCGGATTGTCGTAGGGGGTGACGCCCCCGTCGTTGGGAAGAGATAATCCATGGTCCCCGGCCATGACAAGCAGCGTCTCGTCCGCAACGCCTTTCTCCCGGAGAATGTCCATGATCTCCGCCAGCCAGTCATCGATGAAACCGATGGTGTTCAGATACTTGTTGAGATCGTCCTTGGACCGGAAGTTCTCCTTGCCCATGAACTGCTGGTACGTGTTGTTCGGCATGCCCCACGGATGGTGGGTAGTACCGGTGAGATGGGTGATGAACAGTCGCTTGTGCTCCCGCTCGGCGTCATCGATCGCATCGCGGAAGTACTCGCGGAGCTCGGTGTCGGCGTATCCGTAGTAGTTGATCTCCTTGGACTGGACCGGATAATGCTTGGCGCTGGGGTCTTCCAGCTGCTCCTTGGTGAGAATGTCCTTGAAACCCAGTCGCGGAGTCAGCTGGTCCTGCTTGTCGTAGCCCTCGGTCACGGACTGCATCCACTTGGAGTGCCAGGGCCAAGAGGTGAAATCCTGGGTCGTGTTCACACCGTCAATCTGACGGTTGAGGGCGTTGAGGACATGCGGCATGCAAGGTTGGTAGATGTGATGCTTGTACTCGCGATTGAAATCGGTCACTAGTGGAGTCACGCCGCAGACGGTTCCGACAAGGCTCTTGAGCGTGTACGTGCCGGTGGTGAAGGCGTTGCGGGCGCTGATGCCGCCGTAAGCTTTCCTGCCATGATGTGCAGTCTCGTCTCGCCAAAAGCCCGAAGCGAACCCAGTGAGATATTCCGCTGTTCGGGTCAGGTTGGCCAGTTTGTGCTGGATTGAATCGGGGATGGTGTGGTTAGGATGGGAGTCAGCGATGCGATTCCACATAAATGAGTTCTTGCGGAGCGGGAAGACATCCGCTCGTGTGCTCTCTAATTTGAGCAGGATGACGTGTTTGATGCTGACGTTACCGCTGGCGAACGCTTCCCTCAGGGGATCCAGGATGGGATTCTGTAGGTTCGAGATGTGCAACGGATCCTCGGCGGGATTGTAATGCAGCGGCGGAGGACGACGACGATGGTGTGGTCCGTGATGGTCATCAAAGCCCGGATACCAATCCTCGAAGCCGGCTATCGGATCGCTCGGGAGCCAATCCCAGGCTGGCGGCTTATCGAGCGCCGAGCGATCCTCCAGCCAGTGGTAGTCTCCAGGCATCCCGTCGGCATCGACGGGAGACAAGCGGCGGTTCGCTGGGGAGAATGGGACGACGGGAAGCGCCCCGGACAGGACCATGTACGAAGGATTGGGCGGGCGAATGCACCGCAGGAGCACAAACGCGCCGAAGAAGACGAAGACGGCCAGGCGTTTCAGAAGCGATTCGTGATGTCGCACGGGGGTCTCGTGATTCGTGGGGTCTAGAAGAAACACCGAGTCTCCGTCCTCGCTCTTGTCGTCCAGGTAATCATCGACCGCAATCTGTTCATATCGCTCGGGATCCATGGGACTGGTCTTCCTCCGCCACTGCGGACAGCGAAGGCGCCAGATGCGTTGCGCCAACCTCTGCAAGGGCGCCCCCAAGATCCGCAAGACACCCCCGGTGAATCGGTGGATGGGTGCAGCCAGAAACCAGGAGGCGGCAAGGATGATGGCCTCCACAATCAGAAACCCTGTTAAGCCAGTGAGTAGTGTTCGAAAGGCAGCAGCGTCGCCATGAAATGTCCGGATCTGTCGCCAGTGAATCTCGGCGCCGGTCACGATGTAGAAGGAGGTAGCGGAAGATGCCATGCCAGACATCAGCAGACTAGTACGTAAACCAACCATTAGTCCCTTTTTGTTGCTGACGAGCTCGGAGTTCAATCGATTGATGGTCTCACCTGAATGGCACAGTGCATACTGCAGCGAGAACAGCGCCAGGTCGCCAGGCAATGGTCTGGGTGAAGAGACGGACGAGGAAGATGAAGATGACATCCTGGAAAAAGAAGGTCGGACCCCACAGAATCAACTTGGACGGAGGTAATGAGTGGAGATGGGCATAAATATGTGAGAGTTTGGCCCAGACGAGGGCGATGAAGGCGAGGGTGAAGAAGAATTTCCGTGATGCATCCCACCAACGGTCGAACGTGTGTGTGGGGGGATCTCGGACGACTCGAATGACTCGACTGAGCTGATCGACGAGCGAGAGCTTTGAGAAGTTCATGATGACAGCTTCTGGAATTACTATTATTTATTTCCAATCAGAGGGAACTCGCATGGCCCACGACGGGGCACGCGATCAGCAAGAAATGCTACGAGAGGGAGACATCAGCATTCAGCAAGACCGAGAACGCATCGATGAGGATGAGAAGATGGTAAAGCTCTTGTTGAAAGAGGAGCTAGAGTCAGAGATTCAACGAGAATGAAAATTGAAGAGATGATGGAGAAAGAGGAAGAGAATTTATTATTATTATTTTTAGAGGGAGACGATGTCACTCAACTCCGCTTGAGATTAATATTGCCTAGAGAATCCACCCTGGACGAGGCAGACGGCACCGTTGGAGCCGCAGAATTGGAGTCTTGTCTTGTCATTTTGTTGGAAATGGATTGGATCAGGCACCGCTCTAACTTCCTCCACCATGAAACACGAGATGGAGTCAATAATGGACCCTTTGTCCTTAGACCCTAGACCCTTGGCGGTGGGTTGGCTTTGGCCCCTGAGTGCGCCATAGTTACTACTCCATAGCATCTCCTCATAAGCCAATTATCAGTGCTAGAAGGGACCAAGTGGAGGAGCATCACTTAATTTAGAATTGCGGAGTAATGGAATAGCCACAGGACTCAGGACTCAGGACTCAGCTTGACCTGCTCTTTACTCTGGAGGTAAGCTCTATAGATGTATCCTATACTGCGTTGGCTCCTTATATTGGGTTTCTACTGGAGCATAGCATACAGAGAGTACCTACCTAGGTACGGAGTTTTCTGGTCGACTCCTTTTCGTTCTTTTTTTATAGACCCTTTTTTGTGATACGGTGGGCTAAACCCAAACAGGCAATCTGACACACGCTCAGCGCCAGAGCAAGTGATCACTTTCCTTTTCGGGAGTGGCCACATGGGGCAGTGTCTCTGCTTTCTACCAATCAGATGCATCGATGTGTCAAAGTAATCCCGCAAAGTTTTCTGATTGGATATGTGCTGTCGGATATTCGGCGTCCTGTCTCACTCTCAGTCTAGGGCTCTACCTAGGTACCTCTCTATGGATGCGGTAAAGAGCGAGTGAACAGCACATGGCAGTTCCGAAGTGTAGGGAGCGAGGTACAATAGTAGAGCAGTTACACAGCTCATTCTCGGTCAGAACTCAGCCTGCACGACAGTGCTGGAGTATGGTTGCATTGGCTGTTGATGGTGTGATTCCTCGCAATTCGCATTAGCCTTGGGCTCAGCACTAGAGCATTAGCCTGGTTAGCATATTCAATAGACTGGATCATAGCCTTCATAGGCCATCGTATGAACAAACCCCTCACTCTATTTTGAACATACCTTACTATCTTCGGAGTACTCCGTTAAAAGGCATCAGGCGTCAGAATGGAGAAGTCCAGCCAATTATAGTCTGTAAGACATCTGATGTAACGTTGTACACTGTACCTAGTATCATAGCCTCGGTCTCAGATAATAGCAAGAACATGCTTATGAACTATGGCCGTGTAGATCTCACATTTGGCATGAACCGTGATCCTCGGCAGCCCCAGTCTCTCTCAGCCCTCATATTCTTCTCAGGCTTCTAGAAGTTCTTACCGGTTCGCGCAATCGTGAGCCGATCTCTTCCCAGCGACCTCTATGTAGCCTTCGTTTGGGACTGTGCACAGATGAGCGCCTGAGGCCTTTGCTGGGTCCCGTGACTCGAGATCTGTTTAGAAACAGACAAGAGTCAAGACACTCTTGTCTTGACAACACCACACCACAACCAACAGCTTCATCAAAGACATCAAATGCCATCAAATGACATCAAAATGTGGAGAAATCTGACTCTTGGCATCTCAAAACTCTTCCAAGAATAGTCAGACTACAAGGCTGTGTAGCCCAAGCCACGTTTCATGTTTTAGCTGGAAGACATTCAGAAAAAGACATCCATTACTCCGGAGAACTAAAATCGTGTTCTAAGATACAGTTGAGAAGGGGAGTAAAGTACAAGATGCAACTAACAACCGACAAACAACCTAGGTATGAACAACTCCAAATTAATCTAGGAACTCATGGCCTTCGCCATGAATTCGGACAACTCCTTCGCCTTCTGCCCTGTCGTCATCGTGAAATGGTTCGCTTCCTCCATAATATGAATCCCGCCAATGTTTTCCGGTCCTACCAGAGTATCCCATTTGTTCGGTCCCAGATCCGTCCGGTCGTTGAGCAGCCACTGCATTTCGCGGGGGTCCTTTGATCCGTCTGCCGCAGGCTCCGGCCGGGGATCGCCCGGCTTGCCGCAGACCCCGTCCTTGGCCCAGATCAGGTAGGTCTTGGGCATCTTCTTGGCCCATTCGCTGTCATTGAATGGAAGAGGAACCGCTTTGTAGGCGTCGAGCGAGTCGATGAAGGCAAGGAAGTGCGGCAGGAGCCAGTCGGGAGGCGCCCGCTTCCCGTCGCCGAAGAGCCCGATCGAGTTGAAGAACTTGTACAGACGAGGAGGCAGCTTCTCCAGCCCGATGGGGAAGGGCGAGTCGAGCAGAAGCAACCGCTCCACCACCTCGCCCTCCTCGAGGATCAGCTGACGGGCCGCGTCGAACGCACAGATACCACCGGCCGACCAACCACCAAAGTTGTAGGGTCCTGTGGGCTGACGACGGCGGATCTCAGCGAGATATGGCTCAGTCAGCTCGTCGAGACTGCACTTGAGGTTCTGCGGTGTCTTCATGTAAGGGCAGTTGAGACCGTAGACACAGACATCCGGGGAGAGGGCCGGAATAGTCGCGTAGGAGGAGGCTGAGCCGGAACCGTCTGGGAACATGAAGAGCTTCTTGGTGGAGGTGCGAGGGTTTCCCTGAAGAAGAATCGAGGTCGCCGCAGGATGCTGTGTCTTGGGCTTCCTGTTGTCGATCGTCTCGAAGAGGCTGATGGATGCTGGGACTGGCGTCGCCGCCGGGACTATCTTGGGCTTCAGATCCAGGGCAGCTTGGACCGCATCGAGCGTGGGGTTCTCGAGGAAGAACTCGGAAGGCAGGTCAATGTCAAGCGTCTCTCGGATCCTACCGAGCACTGTCAGGGACAGCAGAGAGTCCATGCCCATCTCTGGCAAGCTGTCGCTCGGGTCAATATCTCCGACAGACACCCCGATCTCCTCGGCGATTATACTGCAGATGCTATTCCAGACCTTTCTTTGTCCATCCTTGGGCTCCTCTTGCTTTACAGGAGAGGGGATCCCAGGAGAGGTCAGCCCGCTGGAAGCTTCGGAGGATGCATCGCTGTTGAAAGAGAACTTGGACTCGGGCTCGCTGGACAGCTCGGTGCTGCTGCTGTCGCCGAAGCCCTTGTCGGCCAGGTATGCCTTGAAATCCTTAATGGTCGGGTGGTCCATGAACACGGACGATTCCAGATCAAGGTTCAGTTCTTCACGGTATCTACCGGTCACAGTCAAGGAGAGGAGCGAGTCGACACCGTAGTCGGCAAAATTGAGGTTGTCGGTCATTTCTCCCTCTGACAGACCGACCTCCGCAGCCAGAATCTCCAACGCGCGCGCGACCACTGGCGATGCACCGCTGCTTGGCTTGGGCTTAGGAGGACCTGTGAGCTTGATCGGGGCAGGAACTTTCTTCTCCGCGATGGGCTTGGCTGGCACTGGCACCCCGGCTGTCTTGAAGCCTCCAGCTGGAGGGAGAACAGTGTCCAGGATCTTCCGAGCTAACGCTTGGAACTATAGACCACGTTAGTAAATCATTCCCTCCCGGATTGGATATATTGGGATATACCTTGACCCCCCCATACACAGCGATAATCTCATCACCCTCAAAGACATAGACGTCACCCGCCCAGATGGAGTCCTTCCACGGCTGCATCTTCACATATGTCTGGTAAGTAGCGTCGCCGGAGAACTTCTTCAGGCAGCGCATGGAGTCCCATCCATGGTTGACGAATACCTGGTTCTTGGAGTCGGTAGCATCGCTGGCATTCATGATGAATCCCGACAGATGGCCAAAACTGTCGATCCAGAAGGGGTTGCGATGGAAGTTGCCCGCAGGGGCTTGGAACTTGACTCGCGCCGTGGCCTCGTGCTGCTTGCTGTCCAGGATGACTTCCTGGATGGACTTGAAGTTCTCATCGTAGTCCACCAGAGCAGCAAACAGCTTGTACACCATCCCTCGCTGCATCCGGTGAGCCTCTCCGGTCTGGGCCTTGTCCTGCAGGAGAGAGACGCTCCGCTGGATCATGTAGGAGATTCTCTTCCACTCCATCTCGCGATCGGCGCAGTCGAAGAGCTTGACGCTGCAGTTGGCATGCTCGACTGTTTTCTTGCCGTCTGCGTTCACAGAGTAGACTTGCACGGTCGCCTTCTGCTCGGCCCAACTCATGACAGCCGAGATCCTAAAGAATTGATCGCCGGACTTTGCAATGAGAGGTTTAGGCACAGTCATGTCGCACACGTCCAGACCCCGTCCCCGGTACTCTGGTTTGTATGTGGTAATCAAGTGCTCGACGAGCGTTTGTGCAATGTCAGCGTAGAGAGACTACATCGATGGGTCAGCTTTCTCATTCGCAGTGGTGAGTGCGGCGTCAAACTTACCGATGGGGTCAGAGCCACTCCATTGACCTTGTGGCCTTGGATGACACGATTAAGTTCTGGATCCGCGATATTATTCTCCACCACCATTGTCGCCGTGCCTCCGTCCTCACGGCATTCCACAATCTTCTGCGCCGCGGTCGTGAGGAACGTGGACTTGGGCGCCGATACCTCGGCGGTAACGGGAGCCCCCTTGGTAAGGCAAAAGTTGTTCGTGTAAGGGATCCAGTAATTCTTCAATTCCCAGCCGTAACGGGGTAGGTCGAGAACCTCGTGGGCAGAGCTAAAGTCCTGGTGGAATTCCTTCCAGTTGAGCTCGACGCCGGCAAGATGCAACGTCGAGAGACTGTTGGAGAGGATCTTCCATGGATCGTCGTCGCGACGGAGTGACGAAACGGTAGTCGCCTGCGGGCCAAAGGTGGACTTGATCATTCCCGAGCAGATGGGATGGGATCCCACTTCGACCCAGAGCGTGGCGTCATTCATCAACTTCGCGTGCCGAGTCGCCTCGAGAGCACCAAGGAAATTGACGGCTTCCCGACAATGCTTCACCATATACTTGGGGCCAAGCACGTGGTAGTTCGACTCCGTGATTACTTCTCCGTTCAGAGCAGAGACGAATGGGACCGAGGGCTTATGGAAAACGACTCCCTGGGCGCTATCGTCGAACGAGTCCAGGATCGGGTCCACCTGGGCCGAGTGGAACGCGAATGGCACCCTGAGCTTGGTGGACTTGAGATTCTGGCTAGAGCACTGCTGTGCCAACTCATCGATTCGACCGCTGAGCCCGCTGATGACCGTCTCGGTAGGACCATTGATACAGGCGATGGCGTGGGCCTCTGGATCAAGCAGATGCTGAATCTCGGAGACGGCAGCCTTGACCGCGAGCATGGCGTGGGTCCCCATCTCACACTGCTCCGTGAGAAGCCGCGCGCGACGGCCACAGAGGTAAATCGTGTCACTGGTGGACAAGACGCCGGCAGTGTTCAACGCTGCGTAATCTCCCAGGCTGTGACCCAGCACAAAGCCAGGAGTGACACCAAGACCCTTCCAGTAGTCGACTAGAGCCATTTGAAGGCACGTGGTTCCCAGCTGCGTCACGACGGGGCTCAATTCTTCCACAGGAACACTACCGTCAATCAAGGGAAGAATAGAGGGGAACCCTTGGCTTTGAGCAATGCAGTCAAGTCGGTGAATCGTGCTTCTGAATTTGGCACAATCCTCGTACAGCTGCTTGCCCATCCCGGTGTACTGAGCTCCCTGGCCTGTGAAGACGAACCCAGGCTTGGGGGCGGTTGCGGGGACGGGAGTATTGACCTCTTGATCGGCACGTTGACGCAGGGCCTCACGGATGTCCTTCACACTCGATCCTACAGCGGTGACCCGGAATTGGTGGTGCATGCGACGCGCAGTGGTGGTATAAGCCAGACTGGCGAGGAACCGTCGCTCATTCGCCGGAGCCGAGGGCGCATGCGTGTCGATGTACTTGATCAAGGCATTGATGTTGCGCTTCAGCGCACTCTGAGATCGGGCCGTCACAGACACCACATGCACGCTGCGTGGATCCTGCCCTGTGATCTCACGCAGAGGAGCATCTTCCATCAAGAGAGCGGTGTTACCGCCCGCCGCAGAGAAGTTGTTGATGAACATCTTCCGCTTGCCCGACACCGGTCTGTTCCACGGGGTCGGCTTGAAGGCAATATGGACATTGCGCTGGGCCAGGTCCGTGGGGAAGTTGTGGTTGATCTTCGTCTTGATTCCGCAGTGGGGCGGGATCATGTTCTGCTTCAACATCAACAGCACCTTGACCAAGGATGTCACTCCGGAAGCTGATTCACCGTGCCCAATGTTCGACTTGGCGGAACCAATATGAAGGGAATTCGCCGGGCCCCGGCGGTAGTCGGGTGCAAAGACGTCGAGGACGGATTGCATCTCGACGGCGTCTCCTGCCTGAGTGCCTGTTCCGTGCATTTCCACGTAGCTGACCTCGTGCGGGCTCGTGTTGGTGTCGTTGAGAAGCTTGTTGAAGATGAATGCCTGCGCGCCCACATGGGGGCGAGTAATAGAGACGGCTTCCGCCGAGTGGTTGGTGTAGGCCGCGTTGATGATTCCCAGAATGGGATCGTTGTCAGCCTCTGCATCCTCCAGGCGTTTCAGGACGATGGTCCCAACCCCGTCAGCCCGGCAGTAGCCATCCGCGCCATCATCGAACGTGTTGCAGTTTCCTGTCCGGGACAAGAAGTGGCCGCGATCCAGACCGGCATGGTTGTCTGGGTTGGTGAGGAGATTCACTCCACCACTGATGGCTGTGTCGCACTCATTCCTCCAGATGGAGTTGCAGGCCAAGTGGATGGCCGCAAGACTGGATGAGCAGGCGGTATCAACGCTTACACTAGGGCCACTAAACTTGAAGAAGTAGTTGATTCGACCGGGCGTGAATGCTCGGTTGCCACCAGGGATGAAGTAAGTGTCAATATCCTGACCGCTGTTGATCTCACGATAATCATCACTGGTCATGCCCATGAAGATCCCAACCCGGTCTCTCTGAGTGGACGGAGTGCTGTTCGGAACAAAGCCTGCCATTTCCAGAGCCTCATAGGCCGACAACAACGCCAGTCGCTGTGCAGGGTCTGCCTGAAGGGCCTCTCGGGGAGACATGTTGAAGAAACGGGCATCGAACAGACCTGGCTCGTTGATCCAGCAACCGTATGGGACTTGGCTGGTGTTCCTCTTTGTACCGGTTAAATCCACGTGGGCATCGACATCCCATCGGTCAGGCGGCACCTTTTTGTGAACATCCAGACCTTTGTACAACAAGTCCCAAAAGGCTTCGACACCGTCCGCCTCGGGGAAACGCCCTGACATTCCGATTATGGCGATTTTCGACCGTGAAGCATTGCCGGTAGCATTGAGCGCGGCCGGGTCCATTTGAGGAGCGCCGACACCGGTGTCTACCTCGACCTTGCAGTGTCCCAGACGCTGGAGCGCAGTAAGCAAGCCTTGCGTGGCGTTGCTAGCGACAGGGAGAATCTTCCAGGGCCTGTCGTTGGCAGCCTGAACGATCGACAGGCAGGACTCTGTGACTTTGTCCCAACAAATTCTACGCAAGAGGATTTCTTCCAGAGCCACTTTCAACAGATCACGCATGCTCTTGGCCTGGACTAGCTTGCCGGTGTTGCTCGAGACTAATGAAACCCGCGGCACGTAGCTTGAAATCACGTCCTCGGAGCAGAAGCCGAGGATATCGCGAATTTCTCGGTCATTGTACAGATGTGGTGCGTGGTACGGGCCGCAGACTCCAGGAGCCTTGAAGTGTTTGTACTCCTTTGGAAGACCCTCCTCAATGAATATGTCGAGAACGTCGGGTGGTGCGCTGATAGTGAGACCTTTCGATCCAACTGCGCTGATGTATGGTTGCGACGAGGGGGTAATGCCCTGGAATGTCAGGATTGTCACCCCAGCAGTCATAGAGATGGTACTTACTCGCTTCGAAACAAAATTGCTGATCAAGTTGGCGGCGTCCGCCTCATTAATCTCGGAGACGAGGATCGACCAGCTCCCAGAGGATGACTCGGTCGAGTCCACCATCTCTCGGACTCTCATGACACAAAGCCCGAGGTGAACTGTCAGCGCAACAACCTCGACTGCGAGTGGCAGTAACTCTCCAACACTCTTGCACGAGCTGACGGCGGCGCAGCTCAACAGACCCGTACATGAGCCCAGTAGGAGGCCGTCATGTGAGGAAGGATATGCATGTCCACGGTCACCGTGGTAGCTATCTGGAATCAGCTGTGGACCGAGATACACATTGAAAGGCAACTTACTCGATGAAACATCCCAGTTGATAGATACATGTCAACGCACTCCCCAGCGCGGGGTTCGTCCCTGACTCACGGTGCCGAGCAAGCAAATCGGCGATGCTAGTGAACCGAGGGAAGAGTGTGCGTTGAGAAGGCGGCAGCCTGGCGATTTCCTGTCGCAGTGCATGGAAGCATCTCTCGATGAACGAGGCGACGATGGTATGGTTCTTCGCCTGCAATAGGTTCCGGAGGCCTTCGTCACAGCTGATTGTCTGATCTCCGAAGAGATAGATGCGACGGAGATCCTCCATCATGGCGAGATTTTGGCGCGACCTGCAGCTCCAGAGAGTGTGACTGCTACGAGTACAGGTTGTTTTGAGCCGCAGCACATAGGGTTTCTTTCGTATGAGGCAGAGAAAACAACAGTCACTCCGAAAAGAGGTGTCTTTAAGTGCAACTTAAACACAACCAGGGTCCGACCACTCCACTGGGCAGATCCACCCGGCCTGGCCGGATAACAGGTTTGTGGTTCTGATATTGTCCGCTCTGGGAGATCAGGATGTCTCGATCCAAGAGCGCGACGTCAGTCAGACGACTTTGCAAGCAGCACTGCAATTCGGGGGCAATCAGGGCATGCACGCTGCTCTCCTGCAAATCGGAGAGAGAGACGAAAGCATAATTCGGTTTGTTGTGGGCCTCCCAAAGCATCGCAGGAACTTGCTTTGCCCCCTTCCTTGGAATCTAGACCCGCGAGCTGCTTTTCCCCACGAGCACATCTCCATGGATGCGGGAGCTGCAAATTCTGATCGATGTTGCTTTTCTTCCGAAATAGGAATCTATGATTCGAATTCAATGTGAGACAACCGCTATTGGGTACCGTTGGGAGCGGAAATCTGGGACATGAGGGAAGCCCGGCGGAGCGCTAGGAGATCCCGGGCATTCCATCTTCCAGGAATGTCCGCATCTGGCAATAACCCTTTTATCGGGGTTGTGCGTCAATGGTAAGAGATCCCTTCGATGATGAATTACGTCAATCAAAGACATCGATCTCCCACCGCCGTCCTGCATGGTTTGTGCCGTTGCAATGCGAACCGGCCGAAATCAGGCCATCGCTAAGATTGATTCGATGCTTACTCAGACAACTGCCAGGTTTTCAGATTATTCTGATCTTTCTGTGACTGCGATCCAAGGTGTAGGGTTGCATGTTGCATTGAAGCCAATATAGACTCTCCGGGCTCAGGCCGTATCCCAACTCAAACTACGTGGATCGAGCTGTATCACCAAATGCTGCAAGATTCTCTGGAACTAAACGTTTCGTCATGATGTTTTCTGAATGACCCGTCCTAGTCTCACATGAACTTGATGAGCTAGATACAACAGCACATCTCCTCGTTTAATATGATTCTCCTCAATTTCAGTGCTAATCCTCCTATTCATACTCTACAGCCAATCTCAGACTGGTCACTTCGCCGCACGGAAAACATCCTCGAACTGGTACTCATTCCACCGCACGGTAGGTTTCAGGCCGGCAAACTTCCACACGCCATCGACCTTGCGGTAGTAGTGCTCATTGGTGGCATGCCCATGCCCCTTGAGCTTGACCGTTTGCAAGCTGCTGTCCGTGTAGACCTGGTGGGCGGCCCGAAGCTGATGGTGGCCAATGACCTCTGTGTCGGAGACCTTCTCCCACCAGGACTCGCCGAGCAGATGCTGGGTCTTGATGGTTGGGTCACCCAGGAAGTCAATATCGGTGACCATAGCCATATAGTCTTCGGCTGACATGTCGATCCATTTGCGCAGACCGATCTGCGTGTAGTCGACAGTGAGAGTCGGGGCGATGATGCTTCGAAGTTGGTCCCAATCCTAGCTTGGGTGAATATGGTTCTTCTGATAGCTGGGGCGTAAACTTACCTTGGCATCGTAGCTGTCTGCCCAGTCAAAGAGGACCTTTTTCAAGGCGAGATAGTCTGGCCGGTGAGTGAAAGTCAAACAGTGGTTTCAACAAGGGTGCCTCGTACCTTGGAAGTCGATTGCCAGGTTGGGCTTCTTTTCGACCATTGTGGCTGTTGGGAGGTTGATGTGAGGAGGGTATGTATGTCTGATCGAGAACTGGTTTTTTGCTTCAATCTGCATGATAAGGAAATGACTAGCCGATGAGCAATCATAAATATGAGATCGCTACATGGTCAGCATCATGCAAGGGGCAGATCGTCGCAAGCAAAGGCCATGTGTCTTTTTTCTGTTCTGGACATGTCTATCCCAAAGCATATCAGCTGGGAACGGAAGTCGCATGCAGCAACATTCCTGTTCAAGACAATCTCATTGCATACATTCCTTTCTATTGAACAATGAAGATGCGAATACGGCAAGTCTTTCTTGGCTTTTTGATTGTGAAGTGACTGCTCATGTGCCCATAGAAGCAGTCCTGTATATAAAGATGAACACGACCTAGGGCTACATGCGCCCATCTAAACAAACCCACATTCAATCTCAACCTTCAAAATGGTCACCCGAGCATCTCTTCCTCTCAGTGGCAAGGTCGCCCTAGTGACAGGCGGCGGACGAGGCATTGGGGCCGGTATTGCCCTCGAACTGGCCCGCCGCGGGGCCTCGGTCGCGATCAACTACGGCCACAGCGCCAAGTCAGCGCAAGAGGTCGTCGATGCCATCCAGGCCATCGGCAGCCAGGCCGTGGCCATCAAGGCGGACCTGACCTGCGTACCCAACATCGAGTCACTCATCAAGCAGGTGGCCAGCCACTTTGGCCGGCTGGACATTGTCGTGTCCAACTCCGGGGTGGAGAAGTTCTGCCCCCTGGAGGAGACCACCCTCGACGACTTCAACGAGGTCTTCGATCTGAACACCCGGGCACAGCTATTCGTCGCCCGCTACGCCTACGAGCACATCCAGCCTGGGGGGCGGGTGATCCTCATGTCCTCCATTGCGGCCGGGGTGGGGGTGCCGGGCCACGCGCTGTACGCCGGCAGCAAAGCCGCCATCGAGGGATTCACGCGCTGCTTGGCGGCCGATTTTGGCCGCAAGGGATGCACGGTCAATGCGATTGCGCCGGCCGGGGTGAAGAGCGACATGTGGCGAGAGAACGCATGGCGGTATGCCCCCGGGTGCGACAAGGGCTCGACGCTGGAGGCGATCGAGAACGCGCTGGCGAGCGGAAGTCCGTTGAAGCGGTGCGGTGTGCCCGAGGACATTGGCAAGGTGGTTTCATTCCTGGCGAGTCCGGATGCGGAATGGGTAAACGGTGAGTTGTTCTACTACTTTTCATGCCCGACGCAAGGGTCAGGCAGGGTGGGGACTGGAATGCTGATCATTTCGTGAACGAACAGGCCAGATCCTTCCTGTCAACGGAGGGGCAAATATCTGATTTGTAGAGTAGGGTCTTTCTTTGGAGTATGGTTGCATTGAGCTGTGAAATTTTATCTCGCAGAGTTTATTAGATAATGGGCTTTTCCTTCTTGCTTTCGTCACCTATCTGAAGTATAATCTTGCCAAGTCAGGGCTCAAGCCTGCCCCTAAATCTAATCTTTCCACTGGTCCAGGGAACTGTCTGGGTGTCCGGCTACTGTCCATTGACTTTGATATATGAGATGATTCATCGCTTGTGGTGGGTTACGTTCGGAGAAGGCGAATCCTTCTATATCCGTAATAGAATGCAGTAATGCTGTAATATCAGGATTATCGTTGACATGCTGCAAATTGACTTTCCAGGATCAGCATGTATGAGTCAAACCTCGTAGAGTGCTTGTGTCATGGACTCGACGAATGTAACCCCAAATACCGCATCCATTTTTGCATAAGACACCCCTCAATTCGACTGTGCTATGCATTGAGAGCATAATTCCAGACTGAGACATTGTGCTATCGGAATTCGGTGGATCATTATGGACCATTACACACGTCGAGTTCAGAGGAGTCGGGTTACTGCATGCGGTGCCTACATCGCCCTGCCGCATCGAGAATTACCCAAAAGGGAAATCTGTATGGCTGGATGCATCCGCGTTGTTTAGTAAACATGGAAGGCTCTTTCACAGGGAGTATAAGTATGGCGACAGGCGCTTCGATGTCATGTTTGTATCTTGAAGTCTAAACCTTTGCAAGGAGTCAAGATGCCACGCTGGATCCTTGGAGACAAGTTTGATACCGTCTTCCCCCACAAGGGCTCGTTGAAGGTCCTGTGGGACTCGAGATGGAAGTTTGCCGTCAGTCCTTCTCTCTAGAACTGCGAATACAGCTGACAGGCGTTCAGTGTCAGAAATCCGTCTATCCCTTCCATGACGGCTGTATCGAGGACTTTGAGCCCATCTTCAACCAGCTCATCTCAGTGTGTCTTTCACCTCTACCGACCACCGACAAGCGCATGCTAATCCTCGCAGGAAAACATCAACGACGCTGCATCCGACGAATACACCCAGGCCTTCCTCCCCACGGCATCCGCCCTCGAGGAAAAAGCCGCCCAGGCCCTCCGCACCGGCGACAAAGAGGAGGCCTCGCGCCTCCTCTGCCGCGCGGCCGTAGTCTACCGCATCTCCCGCTTCCCCTACGTGGACATCACCAAGCCAGCCTCCATCAAGCGCGTTGCCTTTGAGCGCCAGAAACAGGCGTACCTGAAGGCGACCTCGCTCTGGACCCAGCCCATCCGCGAGGTCCTGGTCCCGCACACCTCCCGCGCCGGGAACGACGGCGCCCACATCCCCATCTACATCCGCACCCCCGCCGGCGCAGACCAGACCACCCCGGCCCCGGTCGTGATGATCATGACCGGCCTGGACGGGTACCGGCCCGACAACAGCCAGCGCACGCACGAGATCCTGGCGCGCGGCTGGGCGGCCGTTGTGGTCGAGATCCCCGGCACGGCCGACTCGCCCGCCGACCCGGCGGACCCGTCCTCGCCCGATCGACTGTGGGATAGCGTGCTGAGCTACCTGGACCAGCGCCCGGAGCTGGACACGGCCCGGATGGCGGTCTGGGGGCTGAGCGCGGGGGGGTACTATGCCATCCGGGCGGCGCATACCCATCGCGACCGACTGCTCGGGGCCGTGGCGCATGGCCCGGGCTGTCACTACTATCTTGATCCGGAGTGGTTGGCCAAGGTCAATGACCACGAGTATCCGTTCGAGTACGTGTGCATTCTGCAAACAAATCAGGAGGGTGCTGACCAGATAGGTTGACCGCGGCGTGGGCCACCAAGCACGGCTACAAGACCGTCGAGGAGTTTGTGGCCGGCGCGCAGAAGAAGTTCTCGCTCGTGGAGACGGGCGTCGTCGATCAGCCCAGCTGCCGGCTGCTGTTGCTGAATGGCGTCGAGGATGGCGTCGTGCCGATTGAGGATTGTCTGGTGCTGTTTGACCACGGCTCGCCAAAGGAGGGACGGTAGGTCATCTCCCCTCAGAGATAGGAGTATATTGACCTTCCCTAGATTCTTCAAGGGTCTTCCACACATGGGATATCCCAATAGCCTGCCTGTTTCCTACAAGTGGTTGGAGGAGGTTCTAGCTTCGCCCGTAAATGTGAAGAACTAATCCTACAAGATGTCTGTTCAATTTCGGGCTTTATCATTTCTGTATTCAGGATTAGCGTAATAGAACTATACTAATATTGAGGATGTTCCTGGCATCCAAGCTGAATATCTGCATTCAAATGATAACTTCTCTCACGTCAAGGAGTGTTGGTTTAACAAAAGGCCATGTCCCCTGTTGATGAATCTCTTTAATCTACTCTGAATTGTGACAAAAACATCAGCCAAGCGACTGAAGCATATATGTGAGCGAATCAGTAGCTGCAATCTGTGAAGTCTACAGACTTGCATTCAAAACTAGCCATTCCATCTTGCTGTGTGCCTTGTAGGGTTAGCATTGACAGCTGTCTGGATCATGCACGTTGCCAAGATGCTCTATTTCCTAGTCGATTAGGAAATGGCAACATCTTGCTGCCAGGAGATTTGACTATCGATCCCTATCACTCTGCTTTATATCTAGATAGTTCGCTTGAAGAGTAGTACATGCGTTTTGCGCTTGCCAGAAGAAGGCCAGATAACCGTTCCCATTCTCTCTCTTATGTACAGTACTTTGCTTACTCCTCGTTATACCTCTTGACTCTCACTCTACTAATTGGTACATACCATCAACGTGTTGGCGTGAGAAGATACAGGCTTTAAAGTACAGCTCTGTCAAACTATTATCTACTAGAGAACGATATGAAGAAATATTGAATGCAGCTATACACAAGAAGAGATCTATAAGTAACACACGTCGCCCTCGCTGTCTGTAGCGACGGCAACGCCATCATCGTCAATATTCACATCAGAAGTTTCAACGTAATCAGTCTTGCCATCATAATAATACTCGGAGTCGGCGACTGAGGGGGCAGAGGCAGCAGCAGCCGCACCGGAGCCGGAAGGAGAGTCATTGCCGTAGCCATGGCCATAGCCATAGCCCTGTCCGTAGCCAGCGGGGTAGTCGTTGGTTGATGGCGCAGCGGTGCTCGGTGAGCCCCAGGGCTGAGTATACTGAGGGGCAGGAGGATATGAGCCGGGGGTGGTGTCGTCTCCAGGAGTGTCATCGTTTGGAGCGGAGTTGTCACCCGGGGGCGTGCCATAGCTGGGACAGATTCTCTGCTGGTGCAGCGGCACCGAGATATCCTGCATCTGCGCCGGGGCCTCGATAATGGTGGCAGTCAACCCCTTGGTGACATGCCATTCGACATGGCAGTGGAGGAGCCACACTCGTGGTACAGGTCAGTACGCATCTTCACTGGAGTGGACGGGCCAAACTTATCTGGGTTGTCCGCGCGGAATCGCAGGACCGCGTGTCCATGGTTCTGCACCATGATGGTATCCCGTCTCACGGGGGTGGAGGAGATATTGGCAAAGTAGCCGTTAAAGTACCCGCCCTCGGGGATCGTGCGCTGCAGAACCTGGAACTGATGGCCGTGCAAGTGCCAGGGATGCAGGTTGCCATGGTGGTTGTTGATGACGATCTCGACGACCTCGCCGTACGCGAGGACGAAGGGGTTCACCTGTCCGTATATCGAGGGGTCGGAAGAATTGTCTGGCCCGGCCGCCAGCGCCGTGTACATTGTCGGTTCCTCCTGATCCACGTATGTCTTGCCATTGACGGTATACACGCTGCGCCCGTCGCGTTGGGTCACGCCGGTGCTCAGGATGATCTGGTGGTCGACCGGCTCGAGGACGGGCTCGTGGTCCGCTGGCACGTAGACGAGATCGTCCACGAAGTCGTTGTTCGGGTCGAGTTCGTGGATGTCGGGTGGGGGAGGAAGCTCCTTTTCTTCGTCGTAGACTAGCCATGCCGTCGCGTTGGGGTTGAAAGTCTGGGGGATGGTTCTATTCTCGTAGAAGAACATCATGTTGACGTCCATCGAGTCCCAGATGGCATAGTTGGCGTCGGCGTTGTCCTTGGTCCTGAGGAGGATGCTTATGCGCTGACCTGTGGCAAGCCTGATCTTCTTGCCTCCCGTTGGATAAGTGTCTACCCAGATGCCGTCCACCTCAACCACGCTGATCTCGTGGTCATCAAAGACAATAACGTGGCCGGGCCAGTTGCCCACGCAAATCAAATGCACCAGGTACGTCTTATTGGGCTCCACGCGGATAGTGGTGGCGTTGACCGCGTCGTTGATCAAGGCTGCCGCCGGCAAAGGTTCATTGACCCCGGCATGGGCACCCACGCTGTCGGCCTCGTACTGCTGCAGGAGAAAAGGCATTTGCTCGTGGTAATGGTCGGTCAGAGTCAGAGTAAACTCGTCGTCGTACTCAAATGGGGGCGAGGGATCCCGGACGATCAACGGGCCCCGGAGCCCGTCGGGATACTGGCCCATTTCGTGCGAGTGATACCAATAAGTGCCGGTTTGGTTGACCTGTCCCCGTGAGTATAACAGGATCAACCATATGGCGAGTGAGAAACTTACATCGAATTCATAGCGCATGCTACTCCCTGGAGGCAACGCACACTGCGTCACCTGGTTCGAACCATCCATGGTTCCTGTCATGTATTGATGGAAGCCATGCCAATGAATTCCCGTCGACTGATTCCCCAGACCATTGTACACATCGACAATGAGTCGGTCGCCCAGATCGGCGTTGACCAGCGGACATGGCCACTCGTCGTTGATCCCGATCATTGGGCGGCCAAAGCCGTCGGGCGCTGCCCAGACCCAGGTGATGTTCCAATCGAGGTGAACATCTTTGGCCGCGGTGAAGCCGACAAGCCAGAAGAGAAAGAAAGCCCCGGAATGAAGCATACTGTGTTGCCGGCAGCCTATGTCGGTGGCTGGTTGTTGGACGAGATACACTCTAATGGACACATCGAGAGAGACGATATCGAAGCTAAATAAAGTTATTGATGCTTCGACGAAAGCGGAACTTGAAAACAACAACAACAACAACAACCATCAGTAAACACTGAGATCGAAGTAGTGTGATCGATGGAGTGTGATGCAAGGGGGAGCGGGCGAGGAATGCAAGGCCCATGGACAGCTGAATGCAGTGTTCGTTGGCCGTCTTTCGATGCGGAATCAATGATTCATAGACAGAAAGGGATTGGAAGATACTGTAGGTCCCCTGTTGATCATTCCTTGATGCATGCGGAATGCTCTCTTCAGTATGACATTCCTCACTCTGGGTCTGGCCGAGAGTCAATTCAGGCTTTATTTGCATTCCTAGACTCTAAACAATGAGGTAGAAGATAAACAAAGATTAAATTTGTATGCAACGGATCTATGTACCGAACGAATCATAACCTATTCCACCCCTGACAATCACATAGGAGAAATCAAGTCCGCATCGACCTCGGGCCAGACATCCACTCCGTCCATCAGAATCAGTCCCATTCCCGAGGCAAGATGAGTCTGCATATGGCAGTGCAGCAGGAACGGACCCGGATTCTCGACATGGTACCGGATCGCAGTCCACGTCTCTCCCTGCGGCGAGGTCGCAAACGTATCTCTGTAGATAGGAGTCTTCAAGAAACTCTCCGGGCTCGCCTGCTTGGCTTCTTCGATCGATGTCCAGTTGAACTTGCCGTGGCCCGTCCCCAGGAGAAATGCTTTGTTGGAATGTTTATGCAGAGGGTGAGGTGGCTGGATCGGAGTAGGATCGTGCACAACCAGCTGGAAGACAATATCAACCCAAGTATCGTTCCTGGTGGTGATCTTGAGCGCGTCCGCAAGCTCGGGAGCTGCCGGATCCAGAATGGCCGGCGGCAATGCACCAAGGTTGTTGGGGAGGAAGGCCGTGCCGTCCAGCGTCCATTGCCAGGAGGAGTTGATGCGTCCGAGCATCAGAATGTGGAAGTCGTCGGCCTCCGCGGCAGGGCTGATGGCCGGGTACGGAGGCAGGTTGTTCGTATTCAGCGGGATGACCTCGGCGCTGGTGTTACGGCTTCCGTAGTCGATGTACGGCTGCGATGCGCGCTCGCTGGTCTGGCCGCCCTCGTAGGTGAACGTCGCAAACCCGGAGACGATCTGGTTGCCGCCATCGTTGGCCACGCGCATCTTGTAGTTGGCCGGTTCCTTGTCCAGCCTGACCATGACCGAGTACCGCTCGCCGTTGAATAGCTTCATGCTGTGCGCCAGCTGCGGCTCGATGTACCGGCCGTCCACCTCGTACACATACATGGGGTGTTCATCAATCGAAACCACCAGCACCTTGAGACTGGCCGCGCTGATGAAGTGGAAGCTTGCCCATTGGTGCCTGGCATCGACTGTGAAGATTGTCTCCTGGGTGGTGCTGGGATGGCAGCCTTCATTCAGGCCGGGAGGCAGCTTCTCGGGATGGTGTTCCCAGTCCCCTTGGACGGGAAGCACGAATGGTAGGCATCTTTCCAGTCAGCATTCACCCTAGTGTCTGAGATATGATGGATTGACTCACCCCTTGTCGGTCAGCGTTCCGTTGATGATCGCCAGTTCCGGCGGCGGGACCATCTGGGTCATTTGCTCGGCGTCGAGGCAAAATATGGAGCCGCGTCCGTTGATGAGCACGCTATCGGAGCAGCTGATATGGTCAGTTCGAGTCCAGTAAGAAAGGGCTGGCAGACGCACAAGATATCGTATCCGGTCTCCTCCAATGCCTTCATGTACTCTTTACCGGTCAGATGATCCCAGTCTGACAGCATGACCAGTTGGCCATTTCGCTCGGCTTGCTTCATGGCCAGAATATCGGCCGGATCGTTGGAGATCATTGAAAATGGGGAATCTCTGTTGTGGGAGGGTCTATCGCCGTTAATATGGTTTTGCCTCGAGGTTGAGATTCTCACCTGATATGGATAGGTCCGTATAGCCCGTCCATAATTTCAGACTTGTCATGGGCATGGTACCTGAGACGTTAGCTTTTGTGCTATAACTTGAGGGAACTGCTCACCAATAAGTCCCATAAGTATCTGCTCGCCATTGGTAGGTGTAGGATTGGCCCGGCTGGATGGCCCATTGCGAGAGACCAGCAACTCCATCGGCCCACGGGGTATCTTTTTGTCTATGTCGCATTAGCAGGGTCTCTTCTGGCTGCGAAGTACCTACTCGATGCCGTGAAAGTGGATGGATGTGTTGAATGGCAAGTTATTGGTGACATCGATCTATCCAAATCAGTATGCCGTCTCATATGCCGCCATCAAATGCTGCCGTAGACTTACAATCACCTCATCCCCCTCGTCAAGAATGATCGAGGGACCGGGAAACTGACCATTGACAAAGATCATCTCCCGGCTGACACCATTGGGACTGCCAGTTCCCCATGTCAAGTCGAGGGAATAATGCACCCTGGCTGCTTGGGCAATCGCAGCGACTCCCAGCAGTGAAGCCGATTGATACCATTTCATTTTGTCGTATGAAAGAACAGACAAGAGACAACCGGCCAGAGCTTCTCGAGCTACTCCATCTCTTTAAGATACAATTCCAGTTTTCGGGGAAATGACTGAAAACAGTCTATTGATTGTCGTGATGTTATTGTGCAGCAGTGCAAACAGGAACATGCCGCAGATGATCGCCGGGATATCCACCCCCTGCATTCTCTCTCCCTTACCTACAAATAAAAATGGCCAAGTCTACATACGCAGCAGGAAGTGATCATCATCTGCCAGCTGTTGGATATTTCACTGTTGTTATTGTTAGGTTCTGACTCTTCTGAGCCTCTATCAATCATTGTGGATGTTCCCATCTCCCACCTTGTCCATTCCCTTGGCTGGCCTAGGCTGAGCTCGAGATTCGGCTGATGAACTTGGTCTGTATCATTCTAGATGATCACCCATTCTGATTGTAATGATCTAAGTGTGCTCATAATTCATGAAAACTGAAGATCTCATGCTTTCGAAGTCCTGTTGAAGCATTTAGAGTGGTCAAATCCGTCGCTTCAGGCCAGCTTTTGAATCTGTGACTGTGCATTGAAGGCTACAATAAAGTACTAGGCTATAACTGTTATAATTGAATAATTCATAGTGAAGACTGTAATTGGAGGTAATTCGATCAGAATGATAGGACGATAGCATGGACGTGATAACCCCATGGCTACCTACTTAAAGTATATATCTTTTACCATTCATATGCCACAAGTTTAGCATAATCTACATCAGAATGGAACAACTTCTGGCACATTAGACAGAAAGTATTTACTTGCTCACTGCCCAGTAAGAGACAATTAGATAATAAACACATGGCTACTGCCAATTGGAAGCTGGACTGTAATTGTTCGGCTGTGGTGACATCAGGAGTATATCACTCCATATCTATTGCCACCGGTCAACATAAAATGCGGTTCAAGGACCATGTGTTGTTTTCCGTATGCTCACTAAATATACGGAAAACACTATTGTATCAAGTGCATTGCAACTCTGAACCTCAACATGAGCGACCCAATCGACAGCGACAGTACGTATGGCACCTACGACGTCGAAGCATCTACCGACTACGGCGTTCGGGGAACCAGAAGGCTCAACGACAACAAAAACACACCCAGGAGAAAAGAATACTATGCCTCCGGCATCAATGACTGCGGCTGGGGGTACGACTATGACTACGAGTCAACTGGCCTTGGCCTGGGAGACTATACAACATCCGCCGCGGAAGCACCGGTCGAGAGATCCACGCCTGAAGGTTCTCAGGATAGGAGCGAGAAATCTTGATGCGAATACAGCTGTGAACAGGTTGAAGATATAGGGAGAGGACCAGAGAAATGTATAATCAGACAGATACATGCAATAGCGCGGCTTGCATTGATGTATACAAGTACATATCCAACCAAACGACTGATGCAATGCTATTCAACTAAACAAGCGAAAGACATGAAATGGACTAGAGATGAGACTCGTAATAGTCGTGATTCATTTAAAACAATTCTATCAAGCTAAAGGTACGAAATACAAGCCGCAGCAATGACTCATATCGTCGCCATGTCAGTTGATACTACCGGCAGGAGAATGGCGAGGTACTGCAAGTGGTATGAACGACGCAGGCTTGTGGAGAGAGGGGACTGAAGAATGTGGGATATAAGAAGGGGGCTGTACGATGTTTTTATTCGTATCCTGTTTCTGGCACTGAAAACGATCGATACGGCCTGTCTGCAGTACAGTGTTTGTCGCCATGATATTCTCGGATACTTGTGCGTGTAATACACTGTTGATATGGATTTTCTAAATGCCGACCCTCATGTTCATAGAGGGATCCAGACTATCACTTTGCTACAGTTTCTTGACTTTCAAATCATCCGATAGGTGCGAGGCGGCCTGCAGAGTCAAGCACGACTCATGACCGGAAGCACAACAATCTTTCACCTCAGTGGATGTCTCGAGTGTTCAATAAAACCTACTACCTCGTCCGCTTCGAGGCCTAACCGAGGGCATCCAGGGTGACGCTGGCACTACGGGATGGCGAGAACCAGCCAACTCACTCTATGGATCGAATACCGCATCGCTATAATCCAGACAAGAAGTGTACGCAATGGTATTAAAGGAATAGTCAACAGTGCGAGTGATATTGCAGGAACATGATTCTGAAGCAATTGGCTGAGTACACGACAGTCCCCATCACCCAGAAGGGCCATAACTCAGATGTACGAGTATCCCAAGCAGCAGATTCAATCCTCGTCAAAGTTCTTGTCGGCGTCCTTCATCTGACCGAGCTCGTCAACCAAGTCCCCGTACATCTTGATCCAAGACAACAACATCTCCTGCTCAATGAGGATCTGCAAACGTCTTTTGGAAAACTCGGCTCGAGTAAGCTGGCGCTCCACACTAACAAGCCGACCTCAGTCTTTGTTCGTTGCATCCAGACGCCAAATACAGCAACTTACTGGATCAGCTCGAGGGTCTCGTTATCCAGACGTGAGAATTCTTCTCGGATTATGCTGTTTAACTGGTTCAAGTGGTCTCTGATTTCGCGAAGCCTGCCGATGCATGGCTGAGGGGAGCGGAGGCGAGGCGTCATATTGGGCGATCGTTGCCAGTAGATGAGGTTTCTTTTGGTATGTTGTCAAGGTAGTGTGGTTTAAGATGAGGAGGAAGAGGTTTCTCTGTGTTGGGGGAGAGATGGAGAGGAAGAAGGTGAAATGAGTAGAAGAGAGAGAAAGTGAGAGGATGCAGATTACGCGAGAAAAGAGTGAATTGTGTAGGATATTCACGGAATCAATTCATAACTAATGACGTATCATTTGCCCTGCACCATTCTTTTAAGACATTTTCTAGAATTCACTGTTCTAGATGGCAACTAGACCATCTCTTGACAGCAGATGGAGTAAGATCGCAGCAGGAACATCAACACAATACTACTCGTCCTCAGTTACCCTCTTCCTCCTCTCCTTGGACACACTCAACCGCATCAGATCCGGCCGACTATAGTGTCCCAACGCATCGGCAAACATCTTAGTCGCCAGAATCTGATCCATATCCAAGTCGGCGTAAAGGATCTTCTCGACCGTGCTCTCCACCTCTGGCGTCAATCGACGTCCATCCGGTCCAAAGACGGCCGACGAGCCACCCCCAGGAGTGGCCATGAGCAATCCACTCCCCGTCTTCATTTTCTGTATTCCCGCGTCGGAGATAACAGTCGTACAATGAAGGACGAATGTCTGCGATTCGATCGCGTACGTCCGGGAAAGATTCTGGCAACCTACATCGCCTCAGCATCTTGACCGAGAAAGAAATACTCGCAGGAGATACCCTCAGCCGACATAGACCACAGATCTCCCCCTCCCGAATGCGGATACAGAGGCGGCCACGCCGCGACATGGATCTGCTCTCGCAGGGAGTACGTATAATACTTGAGCAAGGGCTGGATATGCTCCCAGCACGAGAGATGGCCGACGCGCGCAAAGGGCAGTTGCACCACATTGTCGAAACATTCGCCCGAGGCGTCCCCGAAAATCGTCCGTTCCATGTGTGTTGGTTTCATCTTCCGACGGTGGGCCTTGACCTCCCCGTCTGCCCCGACGAGGACTTGGGCGATGTAGACCGAGCCGTGGTCGTACTCGGAGAAGCCCAGGGAGACTGCAATGGCGTTTCCGCGGGCGCAGGCTTTGATCTGGTCCATCTCGGGGCTGTCGAGCTTGAGGGAGTTCTTCATGTACTCGATGTTGAGTTCCGGGTCGAGATTCCTTGTCCTATCCATATTAATCGTAGCCCATGGACATGGAAGGCCAAGGCCGGGGGCTCTACCATATCCACGCTGGATAACCGGGGATCCAGCACTCGGGAAAGGCGATGAGCTGGGCTCCTTCTCGCGCTGCCTCAGTCATGAGCCTACAGGTCTTGGCTACGCCGTCTGCGAGATTGAGCCATGCTGGTTCGGCCTGGGTGACGGCGACACGTACGGAAGACTGAGCTGTAGCCATTGTATCAGCTGCTCTAGTGTCAAACTCCCAGCGAAGAGGCTAAGGGAGTATGCTAAGAAGGACTACCTATTTATGCGGTCCTTTGTCCGTTGACCCCTCCCTCTATTGACCCCGCATGATAAGCTCCCTCCAATAGCCAGCGCTTACGCTAAAGCAATCAGCAAGATGATCCTCGGCCCTTATCACTTCAAGGAGAAGAGCAAAGACCGAGCGGAATCAAATTCCGCGAGTGTTTACGAGTTGAGAAGATTCATTGGCTGGTATTCTACCCTGTCCTACAGATCAACCCTCCAAAAAAGCCCAATGCGATACCTCCTCTAACCCGTCCACTCAGCACAGCAATACAGAAGGAAAAGGAAAGAAAACTCACCCTTCATGCCCTGCAACGCCTCAGCGGCAATCGCATAATTCGCCAGAATTTTCGACACAAGTCGGAGATTCTGCTGCAATTCGTTCAGAAACCCCGTTAGCGACAGACCCTTGGCGGACACCGAGTCCTCGGGACTATTGGCATGTTTGGACCGCGCCTTGAGATACAGCATCAGCATCGCGTAGCTCGACTGCATGACGCAGCAGGCGAAGGTCGGCATCGTTCGGGGGATTTCTACACGGGAAGCATTGGACAGATACGGGGGAAGGGTCAAGGGGATGGTATGGTCCGGATTTGGGTAGGGGAGGTTATCGACCAGCGTGACGATGTTCAGCGCAGACTGGAGACATATCTTGGACGATGCATGCGAGGAGAAAGGAAAGTTGAGATCGGGAAGATCAGACTTCATGATGGATGGAAGGGGGATATCTTCCGGGGGCGAGGGGATGGCGGATTCCGCGGACTCGATGCCACAGCATTCGGGTTGAAGATCGCAGTGGCGTTTGCGGAAGACGGGGATGTCCGAGAAGGCGCAGAATCGGTGGACTTTGATGCGAGCGCTGAGATGGTCAGCACGATAGTAAAGAAAATGCCGATTGCCGTACCTGTGCAGCTTGATCTCCGCAATCTGGTTGATTGTCTGTGAGGCTATCTTTTCCGGCGAGTCCAACGGTGAGACAGCTGTGGATAAGGATGAACTTCTGCAGAGAAGAAGAAGGGTCGTGATTTGATGGTCTAGTTCTGTCATTCGACTCGAGATCCAGGACGCTTTGAACCGAGATTTGACGGTCTGGTCGAGATCGTGGACGAACGTGGTGGCCTCGAGGATTGTCTGCTGCGCCTCAATGAGGAGTTTCCATCCCTGAGTCAATCGGAGAGTTAATCCATCTTCATTATATGATCCAGGAAGAAGTTCCCACCTCGGGATACGGCGTCACAAAGCGTGGGTCGTACAAGTTGAAAGCGGCCGGCTACGAAGATTAGAACACGACCTTGGAAGGAATCAGGATACCTACCATCCCGCTGACTATCGAGCCTTGACAGACGGTCAAATACTGCCATAGTTAGCCAGAATCATATACCTTACTTCAAGAACAGTCACAAACAGTAATCCACCAAGCTCTCCGACGCGCCTCGGCGTATTCGTCCTCCTCGACCATCTCATGCAACGACATGCTCATCGCAGCAGTCAAGGCCTGTCCCGCCCGATTGCACATCTTCCTGATATTCCCACGCTGGGCATATTCATACACACTCAATAGTACAAGTGCTAGAATGGCCTCGAGTGGCACGGGCACTTTCGGATGGAATGGTTGCCGGGCGATCATCTGCGCCCCGTCACTAAGTGCTCTGGACGGGTCAGACGAGGAATCGAGTAATTCCAGATCCGCATCTACTGCTTCGAGAGCCGACTGCGCGTATCTGTGGGCCGCGTTTCGTCGAAGCCGCGTGTCCTCCGCCGTCGACGGTTGCTTGATCCCGGGGTGCGGGATGAGGACGAGGATGGCAGAGATGGCAAGGCTTAGCGGACTGGACGGTCGGAACGTCGAGTTTCCATTTATTGGACGATTGTATGCCGGGAGTCGTTCCGGAGGAGGTAGGATAGGATAGTAGAGATGGATGAAGACGTAGTAGGCATCGAGTCTGACCCGTCAGTAGACTGTCGGAACGGAGATCCAGGTCGCATACATGTCCTCGTCGCTGCCATATACCTGCAACAGATCCGAGACAGGCTCATCGCTTTCAGCGAAAGGAGGATTCTCAGCCCCGAAGATATGGTCAAAGATGTGCTCCATCTCGGCCACCGAGCTTTCGACGCTGCGTAGTCCCGCACCAGGTCTCCCTAGACTCAGGAGGTGATCGAGAAGGTCTGATCTGTTAGTTGCATTTTGAAATCAAGTGTAACTCGGCAAAATGTACCATCCTCATTGTTCGACTTCCATGATCCCTCTGCACTAGGTGTTGACTCGTGCCGTCTTTCATCCTTTTCATCTACAGTCTGTACGGTGGAAGATGACGAGGGTGTGCTCTTGCACTTGTTGCGAGGAATCCTCGCTCCCCCTCGCTTGCTGGGGACATAGCAGCATGTTTTCTCCCGGGAAATGCAATTCGCACATTTTTCCTGGCCGTCGCATCGGATCCGTGATGCGCGACTATCTCAGTCATCAGCTGTCGCTCTTACTCGGTGGTTAGGGGGATTACCAGGCCAGACAAGCAACCTTGACAGGTGGACGATGAAATCTTCGGCGTACGGGAGTAGTCATGGTGACTTTTATTGATCATTATACAAGGGAGAGCAGATGCCGTTTGGAAGATTGGGTTGCAGACTTTGAAGAAATCCCGGTGGCAAACCCCGGGAGCAGACACCGAGCAGAACCCGCCTTGCTTCACCTTTTATGGCTGCATCTTACAGAGATAAGTCAGGATCGTATGATTTGTGGAGAAATGGAAATCTTCGTCTTGTTTGACATTTAATCGGATTATTTTTCTGCTACTCCGTATTGATTTAGAATCTGCAACTAAACTTCAGCTTATCATGGGCAGAACATGCAGACTTCCAATGCCAGTCTACATTACCATTGACGGATACTAAAAATACCTGGAGCGAACAGACAAAGAGGGGTGAGTTTGACAGGGAAATGTCTCACTTCTCATGCTCAACCTCCTGGCTGACGGCCTCCAAAGGCGCCGACAGTCCAACCCGATCCACCGTACGAGTATACGCAACTCCCCCGTTCACACGGTCTTCATGAACGACGAGGTCCTTCCGGTTGGTGTCGACCAGCAGTCGGATCAGGTCCGGACGCATGTAGTGACCTCCCTGGGGTGCATTAGCTTCGCTCGTTCTATGCAGTGTCAGACTTACAAAGTCTGCGAGGGACTTGGAGAGATGGCATTCATCCAGGTCAATCTATCAAAATTAGTTTCTGACATACGCCACGAACTGTTGTGCTTACATCAACAAACAAAAGGCCCTGAAAGTCCTTGTCCGGATGAGGGACGAGATTCTGTCCGTCTGGGCCAAAGATACGACCATGGCCGTTGTAGATATGAGGGTCCTCCAGCTCCTTACCCGGGGGCGTGTTGAGCTTGATTCCTTCGGCGGTGATGGTCTGCCATGGGGCCAGGGTGAATGTGCCCGTTTCGATGGCATACGCAGGCGTGACCAGCTGGGCCATCTGTTAGTTCAGAGCCGGAAATACCCAGAGTCAAAGATTGCCTTACGTCCGCATTTGCCTCGGCCACATTCGTAAACGGATCCGGGTACTTGAGCGTCTCCTTGCCCGGGTAGAGCGGCCAGGCGGCGACATGCACCTGTTCGCCCAGCGAGGCCGCATACGCCTTCATGAACGGGTTCATGTTCTCCCAGCAATTCAGATGGCCCACGCGGCCGATCTCCGTCTGCGTCACCGACTCGGTTGTGTCGCCGGTGCCGTCGCCAAAGACCAGGCGCTCGACGTGGGTGGCCCGGATCTTGCGGCGGTGGTTGAGAATATCGCCGGTGGGAGAGATCAGGACCTGCGTCGTGTACAGACTCGCAAGGTCGACCTCGGAGTAGCCCAGGGAGACGTAGATCTTGTTGGCGCGGGCGGCGTTGCGGATGCGGCGCATCTCCTCCGAGTCCGAGGGCAGGCTGTTCTCCCTGTACTTCTTCAGCAGAGGCAGGCTCTCCTGGTAGTTGACCTTCCAGGCCCAGTAGGGGTATCCGGGGATCCCTGAAGAGTCAGTACGGCTGGTGACACAAGGAGGTCACTCACATAGTTCAGGGAAGGCGATGAGTTTGCAGCCAGCTTGGCCGGCTTCGTCAATCCAGTGGATGGTACGGCGGACAGACTCCTCGAGGTCAAACCAGCCGGGCTCAGCGTTGACTGCTGCGGCCTTGTACTTTTTCAAGACTGGTGCCATGGTAGCGAGAGTGATATGAGCCTGAGTTACTTCGTTTTCGGTCTGTAGATCGATGATGAAGGGGACACAGAGTCGAGTCTCGAGACCTTTATATATGCGTTAAAAGGGCTCGGGCCATGTTGTACTTTGAAGCTGCATGCTCACATCAGTCCATCCGGATGACAACTCCTCGGTCTTTGCATATTGCTCTCGGAGTAACACAAATGGGTATGTATCATCTTCGTCGGGATCTGAATAGGTCTTGCAAGATCATACGATTATCGCGTATGAGTGTAAGAGGATAAGCAGGTCAGCAATGAGACTGACCCGCATAGACAGTAATCATGATAAGCGACGCGCCTTATCTGACGATGTACACTCGGTGTATGCTATTTATCTGCAGATCCCGAGCAAAGACCAGGAATCCAAGCAGAATTGGGGAATTTATGCACAAGTCCTACAATGAACGTTCCATTTGTACTACAACCACAGAGTAGTTGCATCAACATCGGCGTCTAGCACATCTAGCAAACGAGAGCCGGTCCATTCAGAATTGCAATCATCTCACTCGGCTTCCTCTCAACAAAGCACTCCCCTTGAGATAGTATCCTCCCAATGCCACCGCAACACTGGCCGCCCCCCAGAGAAGCGAGGTGTTGCTGATCAACGTCTCCTCTCTCACCCGTCCAATATACGTTTCTTTCTTCTTCCCAATCAAAGACTTGCCAGTTCCTTCGGCAATATAGTCGTCCCACCGGACGCTGGATAGTTCGTTCTGGTAGTCGATGACCGTACTGTGCCAGTTATTGGTGATGCGTCCATCCTCGGTCTTGTACCAGCTACTGCAGTGGGGGTCGGCAAAACTGCTTTCTTTCAGGGCTGCCTGGATATGCTCGTTGAACTTCTTCACAGCTTCAGGCTTAGGACGCAGTGCCAGCCTCTGACCGTCCCTCTGCGCCTGGAGCATCTGGCTCACTAGTGTGCTGATGTACCTTGATTGAGCTTCGATCATCAAGATAATCGAGTTATGCCCTGAGCCGTCAGCATCTCTCCACTCTTCAAAGTGAGTGACCAACCGAGATTAGTGTTTGGCCCATATAACATGGCGAAATTAGGCAAATCCTCCACCGTCACACCATAGTACGCCGTTGCCCCCTCCTTCCAGATATCCGATAGAGAACGACCATTCGCGCCCTTGATCTGGATGGGATACATGAACTCGACCGTTCTGAACCCCGTCGCCACAACAATGAGGTCAAACTCCTTCGTCTCGCCGTCAGCGGTCTCGATCCCCGTTTCCGTAATCCGCTTGATGGGACGAGTCTCCAGATCCACATGCTCCTTGCTCAACGCAGGATAGTAATCATCCGAGATAATCACCCGTTTACATCCCGGAGAGTACGTCGGCGTCAACACCTCCCACAAATCCGGCCTATCGGGCAACTGCGCCCGCATGGCATCGAGACACGACTTGCGGATCACATTCGCGAGCGCCGAGTCACCATCCGTGACGGCATCGTGGAACCATTCCCGGAAATCCATCATGAGCGCTCGTTTGCGCCACCGGATGGGCGGGATATATGTCAGCAGAGCTCTTTGCACAGCACCGACGGGTTTATCTAGGCGCGGGATGACCCAGTTGGGGGTGCGCTGGTAGACGGAGACGTGCGAGGCGGTTTTGGCAATTTCAGGGATGATCTGGGCGGCGGTTGCGCCTTATGCACTGTTACTTGACTATTGCTTGAGCAAGACGCGGTGATGGGCGATGACTGACCATTTCCAATGACGGCGATTCTCTTCGCTGTCCAGTCGTAGCTCCAGTCCCACCGGGCGGAATGCATCAGTTTGCCCTGGTAGTCTTCCAGCCCGGGGATGTCGGGCATGCGGGGGACGTTCAGCTGTCCGACAGCCGAGACGAGAAAGTCGGTGGTGATTTCGTAGGACTCGAGGTACTGGCTGTCTTTTCCTCCGGAGACCTGGACTCTGACCTTCCATTTGAGGTCCGAGTCGTCCCATCGTGCCTCCTCAACAGCCGAGTTGAACCGGATGTGCTTGTACAGGCCGTACTTTTGAGCTACACCGATCAGATAACCCTGTTCCGGTCAGCTTGTTGACACCGTTGGTCACAGGGCGGCAATACCAATATCTCCTCTTGGCCTGGATATTCCCTGGTCCAATCGGGCTTCTGTTCAAACGAGTAACTGTACAGGGAACTCCAGACGTCGCAGCACGATCCGGGATAGCGGTTGTCGTTCCATGTGCCTCCGACCCCGCTACTCTTCTCCAGGATGATGAAATTGTGGCACTTGCTTCGTCTGATGAGGTCGATGGCCGTGGCCAATCCTGTCTCGTGTCAGAAGCTGAAGGATTGAGGAGCGTAGAAATGCGTGGTACAAACCGGAGATGCCCGCTCCGATGATGACCACAGTCGAGCGGGTAAAGTCCTTATTTCCTACATGTCTTCCTACATCTGGAGCCATCTTTACGATTGAGGTTATTAAAGTGAAGGTCTGGTGGGTCACTAGAAACTACCTTCCAGAGCACTTATATCAAGCACAAGGACCCCGCACGAGTCAGTCACCGGCAATCGACACCTCTGGGCTTTGTCAATACCTCGGATAGTGGACATACACTCAAAGAACCTACTCGTCCAGACTAACCGATCCATGGAGAAACACCTAGAGACAAAGCATAAATGGCACAACTACAAGTCGGGATTTGAAGCTCTGCATGCGGGGAGTGCGGGGATTAAGGTTACTCTTACGGAGTACTAGGTTCCCAGAGCTGATTCGACTGTTTGTTATCTGCCGAGGATATCATTGCGGGATCTTCGGATGTTGATCGACATATTATGCAGATCAGGAAGTGTGTGATTCGATGGACTGATGGGGGTGTAAGGTAGGAGCGCACTGTGTAACGATCAGCGATCATTTGGTAGAGTGTTCAGTAACGAAGCTGCATGCTCGATTTGATCCTAACAATCATTAAATACTGCAATGGCGCTTTGTAAACTCAAATACCCTACTATATCACTCCTTGCTGCAGCTGGGTACTTCCAGGATTGTACACATCACCTGCAAGGCAATCACGCGCAATATATTCCACGATAATGGCCAGCCCGACATACCGCTACTTGAAGCCACCGGCCTCGCTGTCTCGCTGCACTGTGGGACATTCGACGGTCTAAGGGCGTCACAGTCAGGTTCCTATCGGATCATTGTGTCATTGACTTTGCCAGAACTATTCCTATGATAACTCCCCTATTATCTGCCCGATACAGCTTAATCTGTCTCATATAGCCATAACCGGGGCGATATCACATCATCAGGCAAGATGGCCGAGTTGGTCCAAGGCGTGAGGTTAAGGTCCACCTTAATACCAGACTCTCCCGAGTTTCCTCATCATCGTATGATGGCGTGGGTTCGAATCCCACTCTTGTCATTTCAATTTCTTTTTTGTCATTTCTTTTCTTTTCTTTTTTTTTTTTTCCCTTTTTTGTTCTTTCAAAATTTCCATACATACCCGGATGAGTTTTGACAAACCTGTATATGGCTCTCAAGCCTCTAATTTGCCGCTCGGCCCTCAATATACCGCTGGTCACTCCTGGCCCGATCGACAACTGGCACACGCTAACAGTATGAAGAACACCACCATTGTGATATCTCTGCTTATCGCAGTAAAGTATTTGCGCACGGTGACTCCAGAGATAAAGCTTATGAGCAATAACACTGACATGGCATATGATCGTCAGTCTAGCTGTTCTGTCCCGAGCTGACGGCCATCGAAAGACGAAGAATTGACAAAGATATAAATGCATATCACGTTATATTCAAAGAAAGTCTATATACAAGCCCAAGTCTAAACTTCCCCCCATCAATTCCGCTGACGCCATGATCTAATCTGATTCTCGTGTAGTCATCGTACGCTTCAAACAGTATACCAAAACCAAAATCGTGTCATGCACGTGCGCCTTAGCTCAAGCAGTATTGGCGCAAGTAAAGCTGGCGTTGGAGGAGTCGTCGTGGATAGCCTTGCCGGAGACATACAATCCCAGGCCACACTGTCTTGATTAGTCTCTTCATCTCAGATTAGAATCAAGAAAACTTACCATGGTGGCACCGATACCGACAATCAATATGTTGATAATAGTCAAGCATATCTTCCGAGGAGATGAAAACCATCTACCCCAATTGATGTGCAACCAGTACACACCGGGGAGACCGTAACTGAACCAACTGGCGAAGAGAGAACTCTGTGATCTGTGAGTATTTGATATTAACAGGTAGAGAGTTATGACCTACAATCAAGCTGACGATATTAGTAAAAGAAGGAATACCCTCGGCGATGATCCAGGCAATAATCCAGCAGCTTAACCCGATGGCAATCCAGGAGCCAATAGAAAGAAGATCGCGCTTATGCATGCGGCCAGACTTGCGGAAGATACGGACGTAGATGTATTTCAATCCAACATGGCCATTGACGACACCAGCTCCGACAATCTAGGATATTGTGAGTGTTCACACAGCAGATGAATAAGATGAGATGCACCTACAGTAGGAATAGCAATACCAAAGGCAACCTTCTTCAGCAGAGGACCGGCAGAACCCAGCGCAGGCGACACAACGTCGTTTCCAACATAGTAGTAGATGACAATGGCAGCGGCCACGTAGAGCGCAATCTCGAAGAACTGCAGCATGCACAGGGACTTGGGAAACTCCTTAGGGTCCTCCATTTCCGCAATGAGACCGAAGAACGCAACGTGGGCACAGTACGCGAAGACAATGTTGGTCACACCAGTGAAGGCGTGATAGATGTTGGTCTCGGCGGTAATACTGATGTTAGCACCTCCCTTGTACTGGACTCCAACGCCAATCATGGTGATCATCACCGCTGAGAAAATACTCAGGAAAGCTGGAGTATGTCAGTAATCAGTTCCGGGGAATGGTCAAAGGGGCCCTCACATGCAAAGGAGATATATGTCATGTTCTTGATCGTCCGGGGCAACGAGAGCACCATACATATGATCATACCAACGATGCTAAAGACAATCGAGCAGGTGCCGTGGTCCGTGATTGTGTTCATCATGACGGTAAAGGTGACAATATGACTGCCCATGATGAAGATCGAGAAGAGAATCTGGCCCAGACCGAACAGCTCACGACCGAACCGCCCCATAAGGATTTCTCCGGCATCAGCAAGGTTATGGATATGAGGATAGCATTGTCGGAATTGTCCAATTGTGTAGCCCGTGTACAGCGCAAGGATACCAAGACCGACTATCAAGATGATCGCGCTGCGACAATTAGCGACGAGCGCGCATACCGCCAAGCACACACTTACGGGACCAGACCGAGGGCCGACAGAGTTGCAGGCAAGGAAAGCACACCGAGGGAAACCGATTCCGCAATCATAACTAAACAGGTCAGACACGTTGGATTCACATCGAGTTGACTCGTTTCCCATTCAGCGACTTACACATTCCACATTGCCTGCAGCAAGTCCTCGTTAGCAATCGACACCCTTGACATGGACAGATTAGGACGTGCAATACGTACCACCACTTGAGAGTCTTGTACTTGACCTCTGCATTTTGCTCGTCGCCAAAAGGATCAACGTAAGGGGTATTGTCGATTGGTTTCAAGTCGGCACCGTCATCGAACGCCTTCTCCTGATCTCTCTGCTTGGCATCGCTGGGATCCGATGGTGGGGGAACGCCCTCCAACACCATTGTCTTCGTTTGCTCCGGAAAGGGAAGTGACGAGAAGGAATCCAACCGAGCAACGACGGGGGATGAGTTATTTCAAGAGTTGACAAGACGATAGAAGAGGAAGAGGATGTGATGATATGAGTGGCAGGTGAAGAAATTTCTGGAGATCAGCTAGGTGGGTCGTGGCAATGAATCTGTGGTCTCAGCGGTGTTGGCGTTGATCTGGAGAATTGCGGAAATATGAGTTGTCTGGGAAAACAATTGGTAATTCGCATTAGAAAACGACGTGATAAACAACCCCACGAGAGATGCACAACCCCCGGATGCCGCAGCACAATCGGCAGTAATGGATCTGTTCCTGGGAGGGAAAGTGTCATCGTGTTTTTGTTCCTATTTCCCAGGTAAACTTCCAATCTGCACGCGGCGACTCAAGCTCTACAGACCCTGCGGCTGTGGAGCTTATTCATGACTAAAAGTAAGAGTTGTCCAATCATGACTGAGGATCTTTCTAAAATTGAGTAACAAGAATGGCCCACTCCAGCCCTCTGCCGCTGCAACCGAGTCTAGCCGCTGTTTTCTTGCATTTCATTGGCCAGATATAGTTCCCTTGACAAACTACCTATATCATCAGGGAATTTCTCTTATTAATGCCGAGCACTTCCTGCCACGATGTTAAGGATTCCAAGATCTTGGACTCGATTGTTTAACGGAAATTATCCTCATTGCTCTGAGGGCTTCTCTTGATCGCTAGAACTTTGGACCTGTGCAATTACGAAGCATACAGACTGGCAAGCTGCTGTGACTCAGGTGTCTTCAACCGGGGAGCGGACTTGATCCGGCATGTAAGGGAGCTTCATGTCGAACCGGGGCCTCATCGGTGCCCGGGAGTTCGGATAATCTTTGCTTAGCTTAGGTGTTGGGAGGGTTATGAAGGAAAGGCGGGATCTCCCTCAACGTCAGCATGGCATGTTGGCAGAAATAGATAGTAATTATATATCCGGCAGGGCGCTTTCTGGAGGTCGCCTACATGACTATGTACTACCACTGAAGAGGTGAACTAAGACCTACTTTAAGCCGTTGCTGCCGCCCCCCACAACGGAATGGCGGCATTCAGAGCAACGCCGAAGAAGCATCGCAGCAGCTTCTCCTTCACTGCTGTGGATTTTCGTAACGAAGACACTCCACGCAACGCAACTGCCAGAGATCTCTCTTGTGCTCCTGACTTGGCCGACGGAACTGGTCAAGCCGCGCAAACACCTCTCCAATGTCGAAGCCACACTCGCCGACACAGCCAGGACTGGAGCGCTGGACGGTTGCCCGATCCGCCTCTTGAACTCGTCACAAATCCCAAAGAGCTCATCCCAAGACTTCTCAGTGGCAATGGAGTCTGCCTCGTGGGACGCCGTATCCGCAAGCAAGGTGCATTGCACAAAAGCGGAAAGTAAACAGAACCGTTGCAGATTACTGTGGAATGGGCTCGGGACCCAAGGCTTCAATATCCAACATCCGTGTTCTGGATTTCAGCAATAAAACTCGGATCAAAATAGCCTGGGAAAAAACTTCTTGATTCGAGTAGTCCCACAAGCACCGATTCATAACTGGCGAAGACGATCGAATAGAGGGATAGTACTGAAGTAGTTGCCCATGTAGATAGTGTAATTATCGCGACGTGGTAATCCTTGTTGTGCCAATTGAAGAACCATAGAACTAGTCATGGTCATATCCTCTCGCTTTTTAACCTCCACAAGAAACTCATGGCGGCTTGTCCATATCCAATAAAGAATACATCCTTGATCGGCAAAGGCGAAGAGCTGTAACCTTGTTTGATTGACTTATTTGGCATCTTGAATGTATGGTGAGAACGCCCAAAGCCACGGATCATAGTCTCATCTATAGCGACTGCATTTCAGGCTCCCAGTGCTGTAGGCAAGCAAAGCGCAAGTGAGATGCAAAGGAAATCGTACGCTGGGAGAAAAAGGTTCAGCCATTTCAAGAGGTTCAAAGACAACATCTTGGTAAGAAGGTAACTCCTGAAGCATCTGCGCTAAATGCAGTTTTGTTTCCTTTTTTTTAGGCGAAACAGGAGGGGTACTGAGGAGATGCAGTTGATAGAGCTGTTATATTGAAGAAGAAGCCTCCCAGGAAGGCCCTCTGAGGGCTCTCCAAGAGGTTGACCGTTGGCCCCATGGATCCATGGTGGTGGAACAATGGAATGTACTCAACACATTCATAATGCATAATGTGTTTGTAGGGTGTAGGAATCATGATTTGAGTAAATTGATATATTCCTAGGTAGTAGATAGGTAAGCTGTGATAGGTTCTGTTACTGTAATGGCAGTGAGGCCTAAGCGGCCAGTAGGAAGGCTGTATTAAAATTACCGCTAAAATGACAAGTCCAGGGCAGCTTTTGCTAATTATTTTTCTTATTTCTGTTGGAATTCCATCCGAAGCTGCCATCAACTCCTCAGAAGAGTTGCATGATCTGTGGATGCTCAAGAGCATTTATTATTATCTTAAAAGCTGTGCTGCTTCTATTTAGTTTTAACTAGCAGCAGCAATGCAATTACCAGACGCCACGTGCTGCATGGCGCCCTAGCACCTGGAGTTCTGGATTTCCTCAAAATAAACTGCGCGAATTTGCTCATCATAGCCTCCAGGAGCCCAGGCTAATAATGTTTATTGTCGTTAGATTGAACCAGATGTACCAGGTTAACAACCCCCGCCCTCCAAAAAAACTTTATATGTATGAGCTGCTCATTCTCTGCTTGTGTTGGCTTTATTATTGACCCTTGACCCTTGCAAATGCCATATTGAGGTCAATTAATATCCTCCTCTTCTCTCCAGCCTTCTTCTTGATTTCTTAAATTAAAGGCCTCAGACACAATGAAGCGTGTTCTCGTCCTTTGTTCACTTCTGAGTCTCGGACATGCCGCATCATCTACTACCAGTTCGATAGGCAGCGGTATGGTCATGAGCACTGAGATGCCAACGAGCAGCATGAGCTCCATGGCAACATCCACTTTCAATGTCTCTGCCGCCGAATATACGATCACGGCCCTACCTAATGTAGCTTCGCAACCAGCGTGTGTTTTCAACTGCCTCATCCCCATCGGTCTTGCGGACCCCTCCAACTGCGACGACGTTACAAACCAATGTGCATGTCTGAATGCGCCCGTCGATGCCATGTCCGTCCTCACCGACTGTGTTGCGACGGTCTGCAAGTCGAGTACAAGTGCATACGCTGCTGCTGCAACGAGCTTGTATGAGAGCTACTGCAATAGCGTCTTTGGAACATCGCAGTTCTCATCCGCAGTGTCGGCAGCCGCCACAGCCGCGACAGCGACGACTTCTGCTGTATCGAGTACGGTTGCGGAAACCCATTCTGCGTCGGCAACTGCGAAGAGTGGATCTGTGAAACGGTCACCATCCTTGTAAGTGGCTTTAAATGAGATACGAGAGACTGATGGTATATCGACTGATAAATTCTCATAGGCGGGCGGCTGGTCTTTGCGTCATTGGAGGGATCTTGTCAACTATTATTGCTCTGTAGGGGGGTTTCAAGAGGTGCAGGGGCATATGCATGCGAGAAAAATTGCCATTATTCTTTGATCAGGCAGTGGTCCTACATCCGCGTTCCTGTATGCGCGCTATAGATGTCTAGGTGGTGGGAGCCAAATAACAGTCTAAAAGAAGATACGCTGCAGACTACCAAGTAATGTGGGAAACTTAAGAAAGATCAGGATAAATACTCCAATCCCTATACACATTCGAAACAGAAGAATCGTCCAAACTTTTCTCGAATTCCATCACGTTATTCCTGTTTCATGTTTACATTGTCAAGCAATGACAAATGTCATGCCTGACCAATGGAAACAACGTCAGCAGTCTTCCCCTTCCCTCTCACAGAAGAAGGACACCGATCGTCGCAAGGAAAACCATGGAGAGCCACACGATGGCGCCGATTCCTGAATATGAAGAAGTGGTCGATACGGCTCCCGACTTCGCAGAAGGAGATGGAGACGTGGAAGTCGTGGCTGCGGTGGTGGTCGACGCGGACGAAGTTGGTCCTGCAGGCAGACTGGAAAGAGAGGCATCCGTAGTGAAAGTGGCCGTAAGTCCAGTCACATTCTTACATGAACTGGGCGCCGGCTGAGTTCCAGTGACGAAATTGACGGCAGCACACTGTTGCTCCAACGTTAGAATGTGATCCAAGCAGGTACGCGATACAAGGGGCGAGGCGGACGATCGTACCTGGTACAAAATCCCGTCCGGAGCGTCTTGGACGACGCCAATGACGCCCTTCTTCCCTGCCCAGGAGGCCGGCACAGTCACCACTGGCTCGCAGAAGTCACCGAGACCGGTCTGCTGGACGGCCGGTAGTAGTGCTGTCCAGTTCCCTGCTGCAGTTATGTCGAGAGTTGCGCGGAAGAGCCATGTTGCTTGTGGATGAATGGATGTCACGGCGATGGCGTTGCCGCCAACATGAAAATCAGTCACGTTATCCGTGCTGAAGTCGACAGTGAAGCTGCCGCATGGAGGAGTAGTTTCGAGGCTGTCATCAAAGCCGATTGTGGGAGGATAATTCAGAAGAAAGTGCGCTGCGCATTGCCTAATTGACAAGACCAACACACTAAGAGCTGCAATTGAAAACCGTGCCATCTTGTAGGAGCCTTGTTATTGATACAGTTTTCGCAATAATAATAATATGAGATGAACAGGCAGGAGTTTCACAGTAAATATGACGGCAACTGTTACCTATTATTTAAAGACTCTGATGCTTGATGCATCCATAAATAAAGGCTTAATTATTCCCTCACCTAGCACCGCTAAGCATTTTAGCAGAATTCTGGTAATCTATTCAGTCCCTTATTCGCTTAAAATGTCTACCACTAAAGTGCCTAGCGCTTCCAGGTGAGGGGATAAAGTTCATATAAGCTTTCTGACCCCACTGAGACATGAAAGGGCTTCTGTGCTTCAGGATTAGGACTTACATCCATCTAATAAGTGAAATAACGGGTAAACGGCATCAAACAATGCAGAATCTCTACATATCAGTGGGTTGAATCCATGGTAGAATCAAGCAATCTGGGTGGTCCATCCGGAATTCGGCATCCTACCTAATATTTCCTGGATGACCGAGAGTTTACCGGGATGAGGTGATAGTGGTAACTGATAAGTACCTTACTACCTACCTATGGTTGACACCTAGACTAGTCACTAGGATGCGCATAATTGCGCACATTAAACACCACAAGACTGGAGGTTGGTGCGTAGACTACATTGTCTTTGTCATCTTTCCCACCTCCATGATATTGAAGACTTTTTTGACACTAACTACGGAGATAAAACCAATTTGCTTTTCTTATGGTGTGTAAGGATTAAGGAATACTGTTGGGGGGTGTAATTGCTGAATATTTGTCCCTGTGCTTCCATGTTTACCATTAGCTCATCTTCTGCAGAGAAAGGCTTCTTTCTCTCCATCGCAGCCTCATAATCGCACTGTCTTTCTCAAATATGGCTTCGATGGACAGTATGGCAGGCATGATGGGAAATATGGGGGGCATGGACATGTCGTCAGACGGCATGTTTCGTCCATACAACCAATGGCTCGCAGCGGTGTACTGGTATATCATTGTTGCTGTCATTGGGTTTTGTTTGCTCCTGCATGGTCTGCACATATTCAATGCTCGACTCAGGTACATACATTTTGTCCATTCTATGAAAATATAAACTACTAAATTGTTCCTTTCCTACAGGATATGGCAGCTCCACACACATTCGGTATCTCAACCTGCGCGGCCGCACAATTGGGCCTCGCAGTTTCTGGCCACATGCACTGCCCTTGTTCGAGAAAGCTCCTACCCTCAAGTTTTCGCTATTTCCAAGACGGGACTGTCCTGGATGACGCCCCCATCCCTGGGTCGCATGTGGATTATCCTCTCCTACTGGGTCATGATCACAATCCTGCTTACCTACAATGCTGTAATGCACGACGCATATTACTGGGAGAGAATCGGCTTCCGTGCTGCCTGGATATCTGTAACCCAAATACCCCTTGTGATCATCCTGGCTGGAAAGGTCAACGTTATCGGCTTCTTAATCGGGTCGTCTCACGAACGACTGAATTGGCTTCATCGATGGGTCGCTCGAACCCTTTTCGTCTCGGTCACTGTACATGGGGCTTTCTTCCTGGCTGAATGGGTCCGTGCAGACTTCGTGTCCCTTGAATTGGAAATGATGCCTATGGTCAAGTATGGAATGGGGTCTTGGTGCGTTCTCCTTTGGACCAATCTAACTGGACTCGCACCTTTGCGACACATGGCGTACGAATTCTTTGTCCTCCAGCATCTTGCATCTGCTGGGATCCTGCTGTGGCTCCTTTATAATCATGTCCCATCATATGCAATGTACAACGTATGGATAGCCATTGGGTTCATTGCATTCGACAGGGTTGCGTACACTCTGTGGTTTGCGTACCGAAATCTCACCTGCCAAGGTGCTGCTGCAAAGTCCAATCCCTTTGCCTGGCGCGCTGGGTATCGCGCCGAGATTGAGGCGAAAGACGGCGAGGTAACGATCATCACAATAAAAGATGCCAGATTCAATTGGAGACCTGGCCAGCATCTGTATCTTTGGATACCGAGGATTGGATGGATCGAATCTCATCCTTTCACCATATCCAACGCTGCCCCAGAACCCTCCGGAGAATCAGCTACCAGAGATGCACAACTGGCCATTCGTGCCCACTCTGGCTTTTCAAGGCGACTTTATAAGAAAGCTCAAGCCGCACAGCCCCAAATACCGACAGTGATGACGGCATTCATCGTTGGTCCATTCGGTGCTCCTCCGGCCTGGCAAACATTTGAAACCGTCCTTCTCATTTCTGCTTCTACAGGAGCGTCTTTTACACTGCCAATCCTAGAAAGCATCCTCTGCAATCCGGGATGTGTTGCTCAGCTCAGGTTTCTGTGGCTTGTGCGGCAGAGACAGGATTGCGATTGCTATCTTGACCGTCTAAAGGCATTAGCCTCGCAAGCCGAATCCCTCCCAAGGATTTCCGCACGCATCGAGATAGCTGTCTCTCGAGAATTTACTGATGGTGGTGATGTCAGGGATATATCAGAATGTAGCTGCTCATACAGTCCGCCTGCAGATACAGAGATCAATCCCATCACAGCACGGGAGAAACTTGAGATCAACCAAACGAGTCTGGTCACAAATCCTGAACATGTACCACTTATGCAAATGGGGAAAGAGGGAGACATTGCTCCTCCCACTTGTTCTGCAAGTGCTTCCGAAGCCTACACGAGATGCAAAGCACCAGTGCACTTCTCTCTCAGGAGAGCGAATCTTCAAGAGTTCATCCTTACTCCAGTTGAGAAGGCTTTTGGCGAAACTATGGTTGCTGTATGTGGAGGAAAGCGCTTGACTTCGGACGTGAGAAACTGCGTTGCTAAACTTTCAGATGATCGGGCTGTTCACAAGGGGACAGGAGCTCAGGGAATCTGCCTTTATGTCGAAGAGTTTGCTTTTTAATAATGTCTGACCTAGCGACCCTCTTCCATTCGTCGCCATGCTGGGCACAACTTGGACAGCCTGGGAAGCACTTCCAAGGACTCAACCCGAACTTACCCTGGTCGTTCCCCTGTGCTTCCAATTTCTATCGCCCTCAGACAACCGATTGCAGCTGAGCTCACGGTAGGATGACACCCATCCAATCTTCTGATCTCTACTTTCTATCGCGGTGGCCATTGTGACAATGCGATTATCACTGAGGGATCATTTGGCCTGTTCGCAGCCTCGGAGCCTCAGGCAGTCAGAGCCTCACGTGACTATACCGAGAAGCGGGTCAGGTGACTCCAGGTCCTTCTGTCAGGATTCCATCCCGTTTAGGTTTAGCGTCCCGACTTAGTCAGCCTATATATAGTTGGCCCCTGAGCCATCCTAATTGGACACTTGGCGCTTCCCGATTCTCTCAGGTTATGGCCCTATGTTGA